>NW_027507686.1:240153467-240314250 GCF_037356315.1 Lithobates pipiens
TCCTATCTCTCCACAGTGACTCACCTGTTGATGATCCTGCTTGTCAGTCCTGCCTACTTAAAGTGGAAGTACACCCGTCGATTTAAACAGTTAAAAAAAAAAGGCATGCTGGGAATGCTAACTGCACATTGGCTGTGCTCTCAGCCAAACTATCAAACCATCCAATGGCTGGTGTCATAACGAATCACATGTGCAGCACCATGGCAGTTGAAGATTAAACAGAGGCAAAGATGGCAGCTTCCTTGGCTGAAAACGATAGGGGAGTTTACTTCCACTTTAAGCCGTCCAGTCCAGAGGATCTCTGCCTTCGTCTAGGGCCCCTTTCACACATGCGGACAGTATGTCCGTATTTCATCCATCTGTTTGCTGATGAAATACGGACATACATGCATCCCTATGGGATAGCGGGTGTCGGCAGATGAACATCCGCCGACACCCGATATCGTCCATCTCCGCTATTGTCCGATTCTGCAGGAAAATCCTATTTTTCTATCTGTCTGCAGAGCGGATCGGATGAACACGGACAGATGGTCCGTGTTCATCTGATCTCCCATAGAGGAGAGCGGAGATCTGACAGGGCGGTCCCTGCACAGTGGGAAGGGACCGCCCTGTCATCCACCGGCTCAGCGGGGACAAACGGAGCGATCCCCGCTGAGCAAGCGGATCATCACGGGGCAGATCATCACGGATCGTCCCGCGTGAAAGGGGCCTTAGTCGCATCTCTAGAGACGCTCTCCTGTGTTCCTGTTAAAGACTCGATTGGCTGACATTCCTTCTGGCTCCAGATCCTGCTTGCTGTTCTACTATGCTCATCTCCGGCTCCCTGACATTTTGGCTTGTCTGACTATCCGTTCCAGTTCCTGAACTCTGCCTAAGTTTTTACTACGTTTACTCTGTTTACCTTATTTTTATTATTATTAATAAACAAGGGAGCTTTACCTGTACTTCTGTCTCAGTCTGATTCATGGTTTCTGACAATTGTCCAATTTTGGTGAGTCTGTGCGAATTGTAGCCTCAGTTTCCTGTTCTTAGCTGACAGGAGTGGCACCCGGTGTGGTCTTCTGCTGCTGTAGCCCATCTGCTTCAAGATTTGATGTGTCATGCATTCAGAGATGGTATTCTGCATACCTTGGTTGTAATGAGTGGTTATTTCAGTTACTGTTGCCTTTCTATCAACTTGAACCAGTCTGCCCAGTCTCCTGTGACCTCTGACATCAACAAGACATTTTCATCTACACAACTTTCTCTTTTTCAGACCATTTTCTGTAAACCCGAGAGCTGGCTGTGCATGAAAACCCCAATAGATCAGCAGTTTGTGAAATACTCAGACCAGCCCGTCTGGCACCAACAACCATGCCACGTTCAAAGTCACTTAAATTCTCTTTCTTCAGCAAGTCGTCTTCACTATGTCTATATGCCTAAATGCATTGAGTTGCTGCCCTGTGATTGTCTGATTAGAAATTTGTGTTACCAAGCAATTGAATGGGTGTAGCCCATAAAGTGACCGAAGAGGGTATATATATATATATTTTATCTCACAAAAGTGAGTACACCCCTCACATTATTTTTACATATTTTATTTATATTTTATCTTTTCATGTGACAACACTGAAGAAATGACACTTGTCTACAATGTAAAGTAGTGAGTGTACAGCTTGTATAACAGTGTAAATTTGCTGTCCCCTCAAAATAACTCAACAAACAGCCATTAATGTCTAAACGACTGGCAACAAAAGTGAGTACACCCCTAAGTAAAAATTTCCAAATTGGGCCCAAGTACCCATTTCTCTTCCCGGTATCATGGGACTCATAGTGTTACAAGGTCTCAGGTGTGAATGAGCAGTGTGTGTTAAATTTGGTGTTATCGCTCTCACTCTCTCATACTGGTCAATGGAAGTTATACATGGAACCTCATGGCAAAGAACTCTCTGAGGGTCTGAAAAAAAGAATTGTTGCTCTACATAAAGATGACCTAGGCTATAAGTAGATTGCCAAGACCCTGGAACTGAGCTGCAGCATGGTGGCCAAGACCATAGAGCAGTTTAACAGGACAGGTTCCACTCAGAACAGGCATCGCCATGGTCAATCAAAGAAGTTGAGGTCATGTTCTCAGTATCATATCCAGAGGTTGTCTTTGGAAAATAGAGGTATGAGTGCTGCCAGCATTGCTGCAGAGGTTAAAGGGGTGGGGGGGGGGGGGTCGACCTGTCAGTGCTCAGACCAAATGCCACACACTGCATCAAATTGGTCTGCATGGCTGTCGTCCCAGAAGGAAGCCTCTTCTAAAGATGATGCACAAGAAAGCCCACAAATAGTTTGCTGAAGACAAGCAGACTAAGGACATGGATTACTGGAACCATGTCCTGTGATCTGATGAGACCAAGATAAACTTATTTGGTTCAGATGGTGACAATCGTGTGTGGCGGCAACCAGGTGAGGAGCACAAAGACAAGTGTGTCTTGTCTACAGTCAAGCATGGTGGTGGGAGTGTCATGGTCTGGGGCTGCATGAGTGCTGCCGGCACTGGGGGGCTACAGATCATTGAGGGAACCATGAATGCCAACATGTACTGTGACATACTGAAGCAGAGCATGATCCCCTCCCTTCAGAGACAGGCCTGCAGGGCAGTATTCCAACATGATAACAACCCCAAACACACCTTCAAAACGACCACTGCCCTGGTAAAGAAGCTGAGGGTAAAGCTGATGGACTGGCCAAGCATCAGACCTAAACCTTATTGAGCATCTGTGGGGCATCCTCAAACAGAAGGTGGAGGAGCGCAAGGTCTCCGACATGCACCAGCTCTGTGATGTCATCATGGAGGAGGGGAAGAGGACTGCAGTGACAACCTGTGAAGCTCTGGTGAGCTCCATGCCCAAGAGGGTTAAGGCAGTGCTGGAAGATAATGGTGGCCACACAAAATATTGACACTTTGGGCCAAATGTGGACATTTGCACTTAGGGGTGTACTCACTTTTGTTGCCAACAGTTTAGGCATTAATGGCTGTGTGTTGAGTGATTTTGAGGGGACAGCAAATTTACACTGTTATACAAGCTGTACACTCACTACTTTACATTGTAGAAAAGTGTCATTTCTTCAGTGTTGTCACATGAAAAGATATAATAAAATATTTACAAAAAATGTGAGGGGTGTACTCACTTTTGTGAGATACTGTATATATAGATCCATCGATTGGATCTCTATATATATATATATATATACACACACACACACACACACACACACACACACATGTACAATTTCACCCACACTGCAAAAATTAAATGCCCATAGATAAAGAATTTGCTGTAATACTTATCTTACTCTTCACACGGACAGGCTCCCTACATGCTGTGTGACTGGTCCCCTCAAGCCTCATGTCATCAAGTACTATGCATGGTCAACAGTCCTGAATGTTATGTGAGGCTATCAAGGGCCTGCCCACACCAGAAAGAGAAGAGGGGAGTGCCAGAGCCTGCTGGGGTGAATAGCAAGGTAAGTATTACAGCTTATTTCACTTAACAAGCATTTATACTTTGGGGAGTGCATTGCAAAGGTATGTTTTTTGCTATGGCAGCAGTACAACCCAGATGATGGGGGATCAGTTAAGCTACTAAAGCACATTGGCCATCCTCTTTACCCATAGGACAAATAGAGATTCAACTGGACTCTTGACCATAGGTCTGGTGCTTTCTTCATGCTGCCAAATCTAATAGCAATCTGGGGACCTCTTCTTCTGATCTCTCAGATTTTATAGATCCAACTAGAACAGATGCATCTGAGCTACTACCTCCTGTATGATTCCTTGTGCCTCAGGAACATGGCACCCAGCCTAGGAAGTCTCTGCAAATCTTCATACTCAGTCAATGCAAAAAGGGAAAGCCTGGCACCATGAAAATCGGCTAAAACATTATTCTTTTACCTGATTTTCATGGTGCCAGTCTTTCCTTTTTTGCATTGACTTTTATAGATCCGTCCATTGCATCTTAGAGGTCTATTGGACCCTTCAGATCTTGTAGATCCATCCATTGGAACTTTGAGGTCTATAGCACCCATGAGATCTTAGAGATCGATTCATTGGACCTTACAGGTCTATGTGTCCCATCAGATCTTAGCCTTCCATCCATTGGATCTTAGAGGTCTATTAGGCCCATCAGATCTTAGAGATCCATCGATTGGATCTTAGAAGTCTATTAGGCCCATCAGATCTTGTAGATCCATCCATTGGACCTTTTGAGGTCTATCACACCCATGAGATCTTAGAGATCGATCCATTGGACCTTAGAGATCTATGTGACCCATCAGATCTTAGCCTTCCATCCATTGGATCTTAGAGGTCTAGTAGGCCCATCAGATCTTAGAGATCCATCGATTGGATCTTAGAGTTCTATTAGCCCATCAGATCTTGTAGATCCATCCATTGGACCTTTGAGGTCTATCACATACATGAGATCTTAGAGATCGATCCATTGGCCCTTAGAGGTCTATGTGACCCATCAGATCTTAGCCTTCCATCCACTGGATCTTAGAGGTCTATTAAGCCCATCGGTTCTTAGCAATCCATCCATTGGAACTTAGAGGTCTTTCTGACCCATCAGATAAAATAGATCCATCCATTGGACCTTGGAGGCCTATCTGACCCATCAGATCTTAGAAATATATCCACATGGACCTTTAGAGGTCTATCTGACCCACCAGACCTTAGAGATCCATCCTTGGACCTTAAATGTCTATCTGACCCATCGACTTTTACAGATCCATCCAATGGACCTTAGAGGTCTATCTGACAAATCAGATCTCTTAACGAAAATATTAACAGGTCCAAATACCTACCAAAATCCTGAGCCAGTGCTCCAGCAAAAGTGCTAAAAACCTGACAGAAATACTAACATTTACACATTCTAACAAAAACTGCAACAATTTAGATAATGAAACATTTTTATATACCGTAGTTATCTGTAGACATAGAAAAAGCCAGTGGGGAACTGAGCCAATGTATATCTATCCATTGCCAATATATCAATCTTGGATGACCTGACCATTAAACTAGGTTTTTCTCGAAAAAATGATCTACAAGTGGAACAAAATCACTGAATGGAAAATAGGAAGGATTTGATTTTCATCTCTCAATAAAGCTCTTTCCTGCTCACAGAACAGATTGATCCTCTGACATTAAACACAACAGATTGAGAATGACAGAAAGCAATCTCTCATTGTATACACATCGCCTTATACTGCAGGATTTACACCTCACGCAGCCCGTGTCTCTCTGTCTCTTGGGGTGAAAATTACTGTTTGGCTTTGTGACTATAGAAAGAAATAGAGCACGCCAGACAGCTTCCCAGCGTAATGATATTGAGTGTTGTAATGATGTAAAGTGGAAGGCACCGCTGTCAGGGATTGTCAAACATCAAGTCTCACCAGCACATTGTTTGCTCAACGCAGAGCTAATTATTGATCACAATGTAAACGGATGTTTGGGAGCACAAAGTCCCTTCATCAGGTCAACAGTCACTGTGTGCCTGATGAAGGGACTACGTGCTCCCATGCGTTGCTTTATACTGTGATCAATAAATAGCTCTGCATTGAACGAACGATGTGCTGGTGGCACAAAGACGCAATGTTCATGGCCTTGTAATTCGCTTCTGTGTAGCTTATCTTTACCTCTTTCCAACCACATAATGCATATGTGCAGCAGCAAAGAGGGTGTGCTTTAATGACCGCACGATGCACATGTGCAACCATGGGTGTCAGAGCTCTGTGTGCTGAGAGCATGCTCACTACAGGCAGGGTCAACTTCTGATCAGGTGACCACTGTGACAGCCAATAACAGTGGTTATGTGATCAGCCTACCCCATGGCTATCTTTAATATTGATTGGACCCTGGGCAAATAGTTTCTTGCCCCCCCCCCCCCCATGCAATTTCCCTCTCCATCTGCTCTGAGACATAAAATAAATAGCAGCTAGACTTAAAATCAGTTACTGTATCAGATGAGGAAGCAATTGGGATTGGTTGCCAGAGGTTACGGCATAATAATTACTGCTTACTGACTGGTTGCTAGAGGTTACAGCACACATTACGGCTCACTGATTAGTTGCTAGAGGTTACAGCAAATGATTTCTGCTTGTTAATTGGCTGCTAGAGATTACTGTACAGTAATACTGTTCACGGATTGGTTTCTAGAGGTTACAGCATATCACCTCCTCACTGCAGGGGAGCATGATATACATATGAATGCCGTCTTTATTTACATATCAATGCCGCCAGCCGCAGCTATTTACTTAGAAATGTGGCCACTATTTACATATGAATGCCGGTTATTTAAATGTAAACACAGGGTCTGCAGGTGAGTCATCTGTACACCACAATTGGGCAGAGCTTGGCAGCATTAGTAGCAGCATTTCACCCTGAGATATCAGGACGCAGCACGGGACTAAAACTTCAAAGGGTAAGGGAATTTAAACTGGGATAGTTGGCAAGTATGAGGCAGCTGCTTTGGGCCCCACACCAAAGACAGGGCCCAGGGCAGCTGCTTCTTTTGCCCTGCCTTAAAGATGGCCCTGGCCGACCCTTCCCACCCTCCAGCTGTAAAGACCCTGGTAAAGGGATGCCGGGGCTGTACAGGAAAAGGTTCAAACACTGCTAAACTCCTGTCAGACTCAAAACTGACATGTATGGCCCCTTCACATTTGTGTGTTCCATAAAACATTATGGCAGGATTCGTCAATTTCATGCCCCCATTGGGCTCTATTAAATACAAGGACTTCACAACATGAATTTAACTACTGGCCGACAACCAGCCACAGATTTACTTCAGCAAGGTGGCACGGCTGTGCAAATCAATGTACCTGTACATTGTTTTGTGCACTGGCCTGTATGGGCGCATGCGCAGCGAGTGGCCAGAGGGGGAGCCAATCAGCAGGCTCGGCGGTCGCAATATCCACTGGCCACCCGCGATTAGGGTTGCATCGATAATACTAGTATCGGTATTGGTGCCGATACCGAGTATTTGCACAAGTATCGGTATGCCCCATTGAACATTTGTTGTCAGACTTTCCACCAACAAGTGTTGGCTAGCAGGTTCTCAAATTTTCCGCCAACAAAAATTTGTTGTCGGACTTTCTGATCCTGTGTACACAAGTCGGTCGCACAAAAGCCCACACATGCTCAGAATCAAGTAAAAGCCGGAAGCGCTCGGTCTTGTAAAACTAGCGTTCGTAATGGAGATATCACGTACGTCTTGTACATCACTATGTTCGTAATTGTTGGCCAACATTTGTGTGACCGTGTGTATGCAGACAAGTTGGAGCCAACACCCTTCGAGCAAAATTCCACGGTTTTGCTTTCGGAAAGTCCGATTGTGTGTATGGGGCGTAATACTAACCTGATCCTCCGCCCCCCCAGCAGGCAGTGCCCCCTCACGATACAGCTGTGGGCTGTCCCTCAGTGTCCTCACATTCAGAGGAGGGCTATGGACCCGGCTCTGATCTTGATAATGTCAGGACCCTAGACTGGTAGCGCTTGCTGCAGGGAGCGGAGCAAAGGAAGTAAATCTCCTTGTATTTTTCCCCTAGGTATAACTGAGCAATTAACCCTTGCTGTGTGGGCACAGCCCCACTGCAAGGAATTATTTTTTATTTGCCCAGAGTTAGGCTTTAACTCTTTCAACCCTGTCATGTAGCCCCTCTGTTAATTTCAGTATTAATAGAATTTTATTGAGTAAAATAACAAACTGCAATGAGAGATTCATGGTTTTCTGAGAAATCTACATACAATAAAAAAAAATATATAAACAAAACCAAATGTATGTCTCCATTGTTAGGCACGTGGAGGCCCTAAATGGTGATCGAACTGCAGATCACCTGCAAATCGATTAGTGCCCAACTTAAATGCAGAGCTCATGTGATCACTGCTTACCTCTGGCACTAGGGGAACCTTGTAGAGAACTAATTTGTAATCTGCATTGGGCTCCAGGTAGCTATTTTTGGGGGAGCCAGTGTCTGACAGGACACCATGTTACGGGGTGGGCAGGAGGGAAGGCTGCCCTGGGCACTGTGGTATCATAGGCGGAGGGAGGGCACCACAAGGAAATAGGGGGAGGGGATTTGTGTTGGAAAGGGGGATTTGGGGGGCAGCAGGGAGTAAGTATTGTTCTAGGATGGGAAATTTGGGGGTATGCTAAAATTTAGGGGGAGAAGGAATGGTGGAAGAAGATTTGTGCTAGGAAGGATGACTGGGATGCTTTGTGCTGGAAGGGGGGATTTGCAGTGGGGTTATTGGGAGGGGTAATCTTAGGGGTAGATAATTTGTGCTAAGAGGAGTGATTTTTTAGGGAGGCACTTGAATTTGGAGGGGTGGGGGGTAAGATTTGTGCTGGGAGGTGGGATTTCAGCAGGGGAACAGATTTGCACTGGTAGGAGGTGGATTTTATGCTTAGGGGGTGAAAAAGATTAGCGCCCAGTGTTTTTGGGGGGGGATTTTTGATGACGCATAATGCTCATACACCTTAGGGGCGGGGGGTGCAGTTTGGCATGTTTGCCCCTGGGCTCTGGATGACCTTGTCCTGGCACTGCCGTGTTATACTGAGAATTGGAAAGCCAGTTTGGACCCAAGGAGACTATATATAACCCCTGCTCGGTCATTCTGGTGTGCCTTGCAGCATGAGAAGTGGTGAGATATGGATAGTGCGCAGACTGGCTAAGGAAAGTTAGGGAGGGTGCAGGGAAAGGCTCCTGAGGTGTAGGGACCAGTGTTAATTTAGTCGACTAAAATAACTAAAACATTTAGTCATTTAGTCATTTAAAATGAATACTATTTTAGTTGACTAAAATACGACTAAAATTAAAACAATTGAGATGACTAAAATACGACTAAAACTAAAAAACTAAAAGCTATTTTAGTCAAAAGACTAAAATGAGACTAAAACTAAAATGCAATTTTAGTCAAAAGACTACAGTATGACTACAACTAAATTGCAATTACTGAAATGTACTGGACATTTTGTCGACTAAATACGACTAAAACTAAAACAATAACAGAAGACTAAAATGGGACTAAAACTAAAATGCCATTTTAGTCCTAAGACTAAAATTAACACTGGTAGGGACAATGTAGAGACACTCCAGAGTACTCCTGGAGACTGCTGCAAGTTTGGGGAAAGGCTCTGTTCCAGCCCACAAGAGCTCCTCGACACATGGTATGCTCCCCCACATACACCTCTACAGTATATGTCACATTCTCAGCTGAACTAGCTATAACCTACACTATATCACCAAAAGTATCGGGACGCCTGCCTTTACACGTAAATTAAATTTAATGGCATCCCAGTCTTAGTCCGTAGGGTTCAATATTGGGTTGGCCCACCCTTTGCAGCTATAACAGCTTCAACTCTTCTGGGAAGGCCGTCCACAAGGTTTAGGAGTGTGTCTATGGGGAATGTTTGACCATTCTTCCAGAAGCGCATTTGTGAGGCCCGGCACTGATGTTGGACAAGAAGGCCTGGCTCACAGTCTTGGCTCTAATTTATCCCAAAGGTGTCCTGGGTTCTTTCCTAGGTGTACTTAATATAACTGGATACTGACATTTATAGCTAGAGTTAATCCAGGGAAGATCCCATTGCCTCTCGGGGGATCAGGAAAGATTTTTTTCCCCTGCTGGAGCAAATGCTTTGCTGGGGTTTTTTCACCTTTGTCTGGATCAACTGTGGGTATAGAATTGTGTACATTGGATTGTATGGTTGTTGTTTTTTTGGTTTAACTAGATGGACTTGTGTCTTTTTTTTACCTGACTAACTATGTAACTTAATATTGAACCCTATGGACTAAGACTGGGATGCCATTAAATTTCATGTGCGTGTAAAGGTAGGCGTCCCAATACTTTTGTTAATATAGTGTTGTTAAAGCTATTAGGGTCAACAGAATTCAACCAGCATCTCAAAATAATTTTTAACTGAATAAACCTGAATATAACCTGATTCCCTTATAGACATTTGAGAAAACACTTGAAAAGACTTGTTTTGGATGGTAAAAAGAAAAAAATGTATGTAAAGACACAAAGTATTGACCTCCATGTTCCTTCTAAACAGAGCTAGCAGGGGTATTGATCCCTGCAAGAAAATTATAACTGCGAGTTATTTTCAATCCATACAAAAGGTTTCAAATTGCTGTTATAGAAACTCATGTGCCTATGCAATATATTGAAGCTGCAAGTGAAAAATGTAATGGCGCATTTCAATTAATATGAAGCCCTGAAAAGCATGCAAGGAACAAAGATCACCCGCTCCAGACAACTGGGATTATTCCACTGCATTGTGTTATTTCCCCCTATTCCATAGCTCCCAACTGTCCCTGATTTTGAGGGACTGTCCCTGATTTGGAACAATGTCCCTTTATCCCTCATTCCTCCTCATCTGTCCCTCATGAACACTTTGGCATTACTTTTGGTACAGCAGTCTTCTTTAGAGGAATAGCTAATATCTATATAGAGTAATCAAGACCTCCTTCCTCCTGCTGGTGATCCCTCTAGTCATATAAAGATCTATTTAGAGGAATCAGGACCTCCTTCCTCCTGCTGGTGATCCCTCTAGTCATATAAAGATCTATTTAGAGGAATCAGGACCTCCTTCCTGCTGCTGGTGACCCCTCTAGTGATATAAAGATCTATATAGAGGAATCAGGACCCAAATACTCCTGCTTGTGACCCCTCTAGTGATATAAAGATCTATATAGAGGAATCAGGACCTCCTTCCTGCTGCTGGTGACCCCTCTAGTTATAAAGATCTATATAGAGTGATCAGAACCTAATTTCTCCTGCTGGTGACCCCTCTAGTGATATAAAGATCTACACAGAGGAATCAGGGCCTCCTTCCTCCTGCTGGTGACCCCTCTAGTGATATTAAGATCTATATAGAGTGATCAGGACCTCATTCCTCCTGCTGGTGTTCCTCTAGTGATATAAAGATCTATATAGAGCAGGGGTCTCCAAAGTAGGGCCAACGGGCACATCCGGCCCACTAGGAAATTTTTTTTATGGCCCGCAGCTTGAGTCCTCATACTCACTGCAGGGGCCGGTCTCTTTAAACTTTGTCGGGTTGCGGGACTTTCGCTGCATACTCCCCCCACACTATACAGAGCAAGTCCTGCAACCTGACAAAGCCCACCCCTTCCGGTACCATACTGTGCTATTGGTTGCTAGAACCGCCTAGCAAACAATGAAGTACTTCATTGGAGTCCCGCTGTTTTGACGTCTTTTACACAGGGTGCCTATGTAACAGCAGGACTGGAGATGGGAGGTGCAGCAGATCTCCACTGAAGCTGGTGATTGCTTGCTAGATATTTTCAGAGGCACATGATAGATATTTCTGATGAGGAGGCAAATGTGCTGGAGGGGTGGGGGTCCTGAGGGGGACATTAATAAGGGAGAGTGGGCTCTGAGGGAGCAAAAAAGTACATGAGGAGCTCTGAGGGGGACATAAAAGTACACAGGGGGCTCTGTGGGGGGGACACAAATGTACATGGGGGGCTCTGAAGGGACATAACTGTGTGTGAGGGGACTGTGATGGGGACATAAATGTGCATGGGGAGGCTCTGAAGGGGACAAAAAAGTACACAGGGGCTCTGAGGGGGACACAAAAGTACATGGGGAGCTCTGAGGGGGACACAAATATAAGTGGGGGGCTCTGAGCAAAGACATAAATGTGTACGTGGGGGGCTCTGAAAGGGACAGAAATGTACATGGGGGGCTGTGATGAGGACATAAATGTTCATAGGGGGCTCTGAGGGGGACATAAACAGGGAACAAAGATCTAAGGCCCAGGGTATGATGCTCCGGCATTCAGGTGCCGGCAGAGGATACAGGAGCACTATCCAACACCCCTGGCAGTTGCTTGCCAAATTCTTTTCTATTCTGCTGCTGAGGATTCATTTATAAATAACTGATTTTTTTCAGCCTGCAAATTTGTGTAAAATATACAATGTGGCCCTTGAAGTGAAAAGTTTGGAGACCCCTGATATAGATGAATCAGGACCTCCTTCCCCCTGCTGGTGATCCCTCTAGTGATATAAAGATCTATATAGAGGAATCAGGACCTCTTTCCTGCTGGTGACCCCTCTAGTGATATAAAGATCTATGTAGAGTGATCAGGATCTCATTCCTCCTGCTGGTGACCCCTCTAGTGATAACTAAAGATCTACATAGACTAATCAGGACTCCTTTCCTCCTGCTGTTGAACCCTCTAGTGCAGGCATGTCCAAAGTCCGGCCCGCGGGCCAATCATGGGGTCACAAAAGATGTATATGCCTTGGAGGGTACAGAGGGGAGGCGGGACGAGCACCATACACACACAGGAGAATTTCCTGTTTACGGGCGGTCTCTGTAATAGGAAGTCCCGTCTCCGGCACTGCCATTGGACAATTGTTCTGTCCATCAAAGGAGGCGGAACTGTCTATTAAAGAAGCCGTCGTGTAAACAGGAGATTCTCCTGCAGGTAATCTTTGGCGTTCGTGAGTGCATTCCTGGCAATGGTGAGTGAGTGCCTTCCTGGCAATGGTGAGTGAGTGCATTCCTGGCAATGATGAGTGAGTGCCTTCCTGGCAATGGTGAGTGAATGCATTCCTGGCAATGGTGAGTGAGTGCCTTCCTGGCAATGGTGAGTGAATGCATTCCTGGCAATGGTGAGTGAGTGCCTTCCTGGCAATGGTGAGTGAGTGCATTCCTGGCAATGGTGCTGCATTCCTGCCAATGGTGCTGTCTTCCTGGCAATGGTGGGTGCATTTCTGGCAATGATGCTGCATTACTGGCAATGGTGAGTGCATTCCTGGCAATGGTTAGTGCATTCTCAGCAATGGCGAGTGCATTTTTAGCACTTTGAGATCTTTTGATGAAAAGGGCGTTATAAATAAAATGTATTATTATTATTATTATTATCATTCCTGACAACGGGGGTGCATTCCTGGCAGTGGTGCTGCATTCCTGGCAATGGTGAGTGCATTCCTGGCAATGGTGAGTGCATTCCTGGCTATGGTGCTGCATTCCTGGCAATGGTGAGTGCATTCCCGGCAATGGTGAGTGCATTCCCGGCAATGGTGAGTGCATTCCTGGCAATGGCGAGTGCATTCCTGGCAATGGTGGGGTATTCCTGGCAATGGTGGTGCATTCCTGGCAATGGTGGGTGCTGCATTCCTAGCAATGGTGAGGCTACATTCATGGCAATGGTGGGTCTGCAGCTGGGCACTGACCCTTATTTTGCTTCACAGTTCTTTATTTACATTTTTTTTTACTTTTTCCTGAAACTTCCCTCTTAAAGTGAAGGTGCGTGTTATACACCAATAAATACGGTATATAGCCAAATAATATGCCCAAGCTTATCTCTTTACTCACACACAGCCACAAAGGCAAGAGAATTCTTGTTGGGCCGGTGTATTAGTGCTCAAAGAAACACACTTAGACTGAATTTTAATGGTTCAAAGAATGTCAGGCAAAATGGTCGGCCCTCACACATGTTCACTTCATCAAATCTGGTCCTCTTTGAAAAAAGTTTGGACACCCCTGATATAGAGGAGTCGTCTCCTTTCTCCTGCTTGTGTTCCCTCTAGTGATATAAAGATCTATATAGAGGAATCAGGACTCCCTTCCTCCTGCTGGGGACCCTTCTAGTGATAACTAAAGATCTATATTTAGGAATCAGGAGTCAGGACTCCCTTCCTCCTGTTGATGATCCCTCTAGTGATATAAGGATCTATATAGTGAAGTAGAATAGTAAAGTATTGAACCAGGCAGAACTTAAGCAATGCAGGTTTATTAACAGCTGATAACATACAGGTTTAATTATACAGTTTCTTAAAATGCAAGCATATTAGATACAGGTAATATTATTCCCTAACCAAATTGAAACAATTGTGAATTGTTCTCACCTTGAACCAGAATGAGTCTTTTCTGCCAATTCTTGGGAACCCGTCACCTGATAGGGACCAGTCGATCGACCAGTGGTCCGGTCCCCTCAGAGATCTGGGTTCCAGCTCGACCAAGTTCATGAGGGAAATTCACCTGAGACCATACTCTGGAACAAGTTAAGAAGTCTTCTCTGACTCGTACGAGGAGAAAAGTTTCGGACAGATATTTGCCTATTGATTCTGACCGTCTGCCACCCTTGCAATAGGGCTGCATAGACAAACAGTCAGCCTGATAGACGCCTATCTGACTTTTCTGCCTAACAATTGTAGAGCTTGCATTTATATACCCTTTTTATGAGCCTTATCTTAATCATCTCTCCTACATGTGATTGGTCGCTATGATCTACTTCAATGTAACCAACCATAAATCTGACACCTGTTCTATATCCAGATAAACTTAATTATTCCCAGAATTCCTATATGTTCCTATATGTTCATTAAAGTGATTTATAATTGCTGTTGTCCAATTAAAGACACCTGTGTAGAGACAGTCTGGCACCCAACTGTGTTATCAAACTCTCCTCATCTTGATAATATTCAACTTAAATTCAAGGGTGACAGATTTATGATTTTGGGAGAGTGAACAATAACTTTCAATAACTCCACCAGATGTGTTATGATGTTTTGCACTATACAATCCCGTGTGTATGTATACATAAGGTACTGTATTACTTACAATATATATATATATATATATATATATATATATATATATATATATATATATATATATATATATATATACACACTTATATATATATATATATATATAAATATATATATATATATAAAGTGTGTGTATGTATATATAAGTGTGTGTATGTATATATATATATATATATATTTATACAAGCCAATTACTTATTCAATATATATATACACATGAGTGTACTTCTTTATAGAATGTATTCTAACAGCTTTAATAAGGGCCTTTGTTTGACCCTGTCAAACTTAATTTAATGTTCTGTACATAACTTTGCCGTATTCCACCTACCGGTAATTATTTTAACTAACTTAAAAACTAAAACAATGAACTTTCACCCACTTTCTTATAGAAAGTATGAGAAAGAAGCAGAGAGGTCATCTAAAGTTCAACATTTAACATTAAATCTTTCTAAATCTATGGAAAACACAGTATACGTTATTAAAGGATAATAATTGTTGCTTTACATATTGAATAATAATATTGATAAGACCACTACTATATAATAATAATAATATGAATAATAATATGAATAACATAAAATATATATTGGTTAATATAAAATTCTACTACAATAGAGGAATCAGGACCTCCTTCCTTCTGCTGGTGATCCCTCTAGTGATATAAAGATCTATATAGAGGAATCAGGACCTCCTTCCTCCTGCTGGTGATCCCTCTAGTGATAACTAAAGATCTATATAGAGGAATCAGGATCTCCTTCCTCCTGCTGGTGATCCCTCTAGTGATATAAAGATCTACATAGAGGAATCAGGACCTCCTTCCTCCTGCTGGTGATCCCTCTAGTGATAACTAAAGATCTATATAGAGGAATCAGGACTCCCTTCCTCCTGCTGGTGAATCCTCTAGCTATATAAAGATCTATATAGAGGAATCAGGACCTCCTTCCTCCTGCTGGTGATTCCTCTAGTGATAACTAAAGATCTATATAGAGGAATCAGGACTCCCTTCCTCCTGGTGACCCCTCTAGTTATACATCCCAAAATTCTATTAGCTTTCCCCTCTGTCTGGCTACAGCCTGCGGCCAGCTTGTGTTCGTTCCAAACTCTGCAGAAACACTGACCCCTGGATGTACACAGGCTGCGTCCAGCGTCGGTCAGAGGCTCTCTACGCATGTAACCAGTTGGATAAGTATTTACGTGTGAACAGCAGTGGCACCTGCCCTGTCATTAATTTGTACAAATATGATAATTGCCGCTGATAGCTGCAGCTGGTGGCACACAGTGTATGCAGGCAGTGTTTACAGCCGCCGGCAAGAATCTGCTTCTCAGCAGCCACCCCTGACCGCAGATATCCAGCCATCTGAATGTCGCCTGAAACATAGCAATTCAAGATAAAAGAGATGAAGAACACTGTGAAATAGGACCAGACAGGATAGAAACATACAAAATATGGTAATATACGGAACTCAGCAATAATCTGTCTTTTCTGTACCATTCTTAATGCTGTAAATGTAAAGTGAAATTGAACTGTTTGCTATTGGCTGATGCATGCAGAGTCTCATTGCTCGATCCACTATATCCAGAACTGTAAGCAGCAGAAAATGTGATTGAGTAGAGACGTCATATTCCTGCAGGTCAGAAAAGGATTTAAGCTCTTTGTTGGCTTTACAGCTGACGTAGCATATTTACCTAATCCACACAGGCTGACCCCAGGGATCAGCGCTCTTATAGGGTCAACATGACTCTGTCAAAGAATTTTGCTCTGCTCTATCCTCTGAAAATCCATCATAGTGCAGGAATGAGAAAGAGAGAGGTAAGGTAAAACTGGGCTAAAATCCTAGAGTGTCATCACCCCAAACCAGCAAAAAAAACAAGAAAGTAAATAGCTACTTTCAAGGATGGAACCCACAGATATAAAATCAGAATTATTAGCTTTATAGGGTGCCAACAAGGCCGTTCCCAGTCTGAATTCTGGCCAAAATCTGACCCGGTATGCAGTGGCGGCTGGTGCTCCATTCTTTGGGGGAGGAGGTCGTAAACAACCCCCCCCCCCCCCAGTACATGCCAGGATAGAAAAATCCCCCTATAGTGGGGGTATGATCCCAGTCAGGGGCGGACTGACAACTCATGGGGCCCCCGGGCAGTAGGGGATCATGGGGCCCCCTTTGTCCCCACCCAAACACAAGCCACACCCTCACAAAGCACCACGTATATATTGCACTGGTGCATCATATGCATTGGTGACAGAATTTCTCTACTGTATGTTCAAAATAAAGGTTTAAAGAGTTAGGAAAATAAAGAAAAATAAACTCACATTAACCACGTACATTTACTGCGGGGCTGCGTCTTCTGTGAGCAGAATCACATACAGGTACTTGATTCTGCACTTGCGGGTCTGCACGCTGTTTGATTGGACACACCGAGAGCTAATCAGTGGGTCCGGCGGGCCCAGACGATTGTTTCCAACTAAGGCAGAACGGGGGTCTTCCGATGTAAACAAGTCCCCAGAGAGCCTCCCTCACTTACATCAGGGTCCTCAGAGAGCCCCCCTTTACATCAGGGTCCCCAGAGAGCCCCCCATACATCAGGGTCCCCGGAGATCGCCCCCTCCATACATTAGGGTCCCCGGAGATTGCCCCTTCATACATCAGGGTCCCCGGAGATCGCCCCCTCCATACATCAGGGTCCCCGGAGATCGCCCCCCTTACATCAGGGTCCCCAGAGAGATCCCCCCTTACATCAGGGTCCCCAGAGAGATCCCCCCTTACATCAGGGTCCCAGAGAGCCCCCCCATAGATATGGGTTCCCAGAGAGTCCCCTCATAGATCAGGGTCCCCAGAGGCCCCCCCATACATCAGGGTTCCCAGAGAGCCCCCCCCATACATCAGGGTTCCCAGAGAGCCCCCTCCATACATCAGGGCTCCCAGAGAGCCCCCTCCATACATCAGGGTTCCCAGAGAGCCCCCTCCATACATCAATGTCCCCAGAGAACCCCCCATACATCAGGGTCCCCAGAGAGCCCCTCCCCCCATACAGCAGGGTCCCCAGAGAGCCCCTCCCCCCATACAGCAGGGTCCCTAGAGAGCCCCCCTCCATACAGCAGGGTCCCCAGTGAGCCCCCCTCCATACAGCAGGGTCCCCAAAGAGCCCCCCTCCATACAGCAGGGTCCCCAAAGAGCCCCCCTCCATACAGCAGGGTCCCCAGAGAGCCCCCTCCATACATCAGGGTCCCCAGAGAGCCCCCTCCATACATCAGGGTCCCCAGAGAGCCCCCTCCATACATCAGGGTCCCCAGAGAGCCCCCTCTATACATCAGGGAGCCCAGAGAGCCCCCTCCATACATCAGGGTCCCCAGAGAGCCCCCTCCATACATCAGGGTCCCCAGAGAGCCCCTCCCCCCATACAGCAGGGTCCCCAGAGAGCCCCCCTCCATACAGCAGGGTCCCCAGAGAGCCCCCCTCCATACAGCAGGGTCCCCAGAGAGCCCCCTCCATACATCAGGGTCCCCAGAGAGCCCCCTCCATACATCAGGGTCCCCAGAGAGCCCCCTCCATACATCAGGGTCCCCAGAGAGCCCCCTCCATGCTTCAGGGTCCCCAGAGAGCCCCCTCCATACTTCAGGGTCCCCAGAGAGCCTCCCCCTTACATCAGGGTCCCCAGAGAGCCCCCTCCATACATCAGGGTCCCCAGAGAGCCTCCTCCATACAGCAGGGTCCCCAGAGAGCCCCCTCCATACAGCAGGGTCCCCAGAGAGCCCCCTCCATACATCAGGGTCCCCAGAGAGCCCCCTCCATACTTCAGGGTCCCCAGAGAGCCCCCCTCCATCACGGTCCCCAGAGAGCCCCCCTCCATCAGGGTCCCCAGAGAGCCCTCCTCCATCAGGGTCCCCAGAGAGCCCCCTCCATACTTCAGGGTCCCCAGAGAGCCCCCCTCCATCAGGGTCCCCAGAGAGCCCCCCATACATCAGGGTCCTCAGAGAGCACCCTCCATACTTCAGGGTCCCCAGAGAGCCCCCCTCCATCAGGGTCCCCAGAGAGCCCCCCATACATCAGGGTCCTCAGAGAGCCCCCTCCATACTTCAGGGTCCCCAGAGAGCCGCCCTCCATCAGGGTCCCCAGAGAGCCCCCATCCATACTGCAGGGTCCCCAGAGAGCCCCCCTCCATCAGGGTCCCCAGAGAGCCCCCCATACATCAGGGTCCTCAGAGAGCCCCCTCCATATTTCAGGGTCCCCAGAGAGCCTCCCCCTTACATCAGGGTCCCCAGAGAGCCCCCTCCATACAGCAGGGTCCCCAGAGAGCCCCCTCCATACAGCAGGGTCCCCAGAGAGCCCCCTCCATACATCAGGGTCCCCAGAGAGCCCCCTCCATACAGCAGGGTCCCCAGAGAGCCCCCTCCATACAGCAGGGTCCCCAGAGAGCCCCCTCCATACATCAGGGTCCCCAGAGAGCCCCCTCCATACTTCAGGGTCCCCAGAGAGCCCCCCTCCATCACGGTCCCCAGAGAGCCCCCCTCCATCAGGGTCCCCAGAGAGCCCTCCTCCATCAGGGTCCCCAGAGAGCCCCCTCCATACTTCAGGGTCCCCAGAGAGCCCCCCTCCATCAGGGTCCCCAGAGAGCCCCCCATACATCAGGGTCCTCAGAGAGCCCCCTCCATACTTCAGGGTCCCCAGAGAGCCCCCCATACATCAGGGTCCTCAGAGAGCCCCCTCCATACTTCAGGGTCCCCAGAGAGCCGCCCTCCATCAGGGTCCCCAGAGAGCCCCCATCCATACTGCAGGGTCCCCAGAGAGCCCCCCTCCATCAGGGTCCCCAGAGAGCCCCCCATACATCAGGGTCCTCAGAGAGCCCCCTCCATATTTCAGGGTCCCCAGAGAGCCCCCTCCATACTTCAGGGTCCCCAGAGAGCCCCCTCCATACTTCAGGGTCCCCAGAGAGCCCCCTCCATACTGCAGGGTCCCCAGAGAGCCCCCTCCATACTGCAGGGTCCCCAGAGAGCCCCCCTCCATCAGGGTCCCCAGAGAGCCCCCTCCATACTGCAGGGTCCCCAGAGAGCCCCCCTCCATCAGGGTCCCCAGAGAGCCCCCCATACATCAGGGTCCTCAGAGAGCCCCCTCCATATTTCAGGGTCCCCAGAGAGCACCCTCCATATGTCAGGGTCCCCAGAGAGCCCCCTCCATCAGGGTCCCCAGAGAGCCCCCCTCCATCAGGGTCCTCAGAGAGCCCCCCTCCATATGTCAGGGTCCCCAGACTTAAACCCCCCCCCCCAGGTTCCCCTGTACCTGACTGTGCACATCCAAACCCCAGCACGGGGAGGTGGGAGGGGCGATCGGCAGCTCTATGGTGCCTGTGGACCACGGGATCTCCCTGGGGTTTGCATTTCTCCTTCACAGTGTATAGAGTGGAGAGGGGAGGGGCCTCTGACCCGGGCAGCAGTCGGCAACAGTATACAAGCCGAGCAACTCACTGAAGAGTGAAACTTATAGCTGCCCGGGTCAGAGGCCCCTCCCCTCTCCACTCTATACACTGTAATGGAGAAATACAAGCCCGAGGGAGATGCCGCTGTAACGACATATTCGATCGCCGCCTCCCATCTCCCGGGCCCCTACTGAACTGAAAGCTAGAGGTGCAGGGGAGATGCTGTGTCTTCGCCGCCCCCCCCCCCCCCCCCCAGCGGCAGAACGGCTCCACCGCAGCACTGCCAGCAGCATAGGAGCTTCTCACGGGCCCCCTACTGGCGGCGGGCCCTCGGACGGCGTCCGAATGCCCGAATGGTCAGTCCGCCCCTGATCCCAGTTCTCCCAGTACATGGCAGTATAGAATAGGTATGATCCCAGTTCCTCCCAGTACATACCAGTATATATGATTACACCTATAGTGGGGGTATGATTCCAGTCCTCCCAGTACATACCAGTATATTAGAAGGGGTATGATCCCAGTTCCTCCCAGTACATACCAGTAGAGATGAATCCCCCTATGGAGGGGTATGATCCCAGTACATACCAGTATAGAAGTGGTATGAACCCAGTTACTCCCAGTACATACTGGTATAGAAGAATCCAGCAGCAACCAGTTGCTCGAGGCTAAGCCCAGTGTGTTGTGGCCAGTTCTTGAAGGTCCTCATGCTGCTGGTCTTGTCCAGTAGCTCAGGGTAGATGGCGAGGTCATTGTTCTCCTGTTCCCCGGGCAGTCGGTGGAGCTGGCTGATGATGTTTCCGTCCCATAGGTCTGGTTGCTGAGGCATGGGGACATTGCTGGACTCGGTTCCCTGGAGGAAGGGATGGGTAGGGAGGTATTTGCGGTGCTCGGTATCAGACTGGTCCCCAGGCTCCCAGCTCCGGAGGATCCCCCCCCGAAGGAGAAGCATTGGACCCGGTCTCTGGTGCCCAGATAGAAGAAGCCAACTCGGGCCAGGTATGTCCACAGCTGGCTTATCTCTCTTTCCATCCCTGACTTCACTGCACCGGAGGGGTGCGACCAGCCCCCCGCATGGAAATTAGGACCACTTATGCACCACTTATGAGCAGCCGCCACTGCCGGTATGGCTAGCATAAGTTTCTTGGTGGCTACTCTAATAACATTTGGGGTGTTTCAAATTTTAGGCCCGCAATCCACGCACGTTTTCTGCACCGTGTTCAAAACACACTGCACTTGTAATCTGCAGTGGGTGTTAGTGTTAAAATAATGGCACCCCAAATGCAAATCACAAAGCAAGTGCGTTTGCCTGCACCAGATTGTATACCATGCAATCCAGTTGCTGTGTGTTTTTTTTTTAAGTAGTGCATGCTCTACTTTGTGCGGTCCAGCGCAATTTCAGCCCATTCAAATGAATAGGCTAAAATCACACTGCATTCGGATTGCATATGAATGGCAAAGGAACACAAAGCCCATTGTGCAATTCAGGAGGTGGTCAGATACTGGGGACATGGTACAGGAGGTGGTCAGAGACTGGGGACATGGTACAGGAGGCGGTCAGAGACTGGGGACATGGTACAGGAGGTGGTCAGAGACTGGGGACGTGGTACAGGAGGTGGTCAGAGACTGGGGACGTGGTACAGGAAGTGGTCAGAGACTGGGGACGTGGTACAGGAGGTGGTCAGAGACTGGGGACGTGGTACAGGAGGTGGTCAGAGACTGGGGACGTGGTACAGGAGGTGGTCAGAGACTGGGGACGTGGTACAGGAGGTGGTCAGAGACTGGGGACGTGGTACAGGAGGTGGTCAGAGACTGGGGACGTGGTACAGGAAGTGGTCAGAGACTGGGGACGTGGTACAGGAGGTGGTCAGAGACTGGGGACGTGGTACAGGAGGTGGTCAGAGACTGGGGACATGGTACAGGAGGTGGTCAGAGACTGGGGACGTTGTACAGGAGGTGATCAGAGACTGGGGACGGGGTACAGGAGGTGGTCAGAGACTGGGGACGTGGTACAGGAGGTGGTCAGAGACTGGGGACATGGTACAGGAGGTGGTCAGAGACTGGGGACATGGTACAGGAGGTGGTCAGAGACTGGGGACATGGTACAGGAGGTGGTCAGAGACTGGGGACATGGTACAGGAGGTGGTCAGAGACTGCATGCATGGTACAGGAGGTAGTCAGAGACTGCATGCATGGTACAGGAGGTGGTCAGAGACTGCATGCATGGTACAGGAGGTGGTCAGAGACTGGGGACACGGTACAGGAGATGGTCAGAGACTGGGGACACGGTACAGGAGATGGTCAGAGACTGGGGACACGGTACAGGAGATGGTCAGAGACTGCAGACACGGTACAGGAGATGGTCAGACTGGGGACACGGTACAGGAGATGGTCAGACTGGGGACACGGTATAGGAGATGGTCAGAGACAGAGGACGTGGTACAGGAGATGGTCAGAGACTGGGGACGTGGTACCGAAGATGGTCAGACTGGGGACATGGTACAGGAGATGGTCAGAGACAGAGGACGTGGTACAGGAGGCATCCCCCATTGCAGCCAGTGTGCCCCCATTGCAGCCAGTGTGTCCCCATTGCAGCCAGTGTGTCCCCATTGCAGCCAGTGTGTCCCCATTGCAGCCAGTGTGTCTCCATTGCAGCCAGTGTGTCCCCATTGCAGCCAGTGTGTCCCCATTGCAGCCTGTGTGTCCCCATTACAGCCTGTGTGCCATTTTGCAGCCAGCCTGTGCACTGTGTGCAGGGAAGAGAGCCGCCTCCGCCGCCTGTTTGATAACAGCGCCGGGAACATCACAGCTTTCATTTCAATAGCTGTGTGTTCCGTCACACGCAGCCCCTCCCCCTTGTCCGGGCACTTTGATAGACAGATCATCCGTCCAATCCAGCGGATGATCTGTCTATCTAAGGGGGAGGGGCTGTGTGTGACGGCGCACGTCCGGGAACACACAGCTATTGAAATGAAAGCTGTGATGTTCCCGGCGCTTTGATTAAACAGGCGGCGGAGGCCGCTCTCCTGCGCTATACACCCCCCATGATGGGCGTCACCAGGGGCGGGGGCGGAGCCACGCCCCATTTTCGGCTCCATTATCGGCCGTTTTTCTCTTTCGGCAAACTGCCGAAAAGGGCATTTTCGGCCGATATGTTTTGGCGGCCGAAATTTCGGTGCATCACTAGTTATAGTAGTAATTATAGTTGAATATATAATTTACATTGTATTGAATATATAACTCTGAGCTTCATTACTTCTGTTGTATATTATGTACTTAACCTATTGTCAAATACTCTATTGTATGTTCAATAAAATCTTTTTGACAAGGAAAAATTAGGAACACTCACATTTGAGCAGGTAAAAACACGCTTGTAAAATTGACTGAAAAGTAATGCAATGGCATCATTAAGGCTTGTCCTGACGTGTTTCGTCTAAGGAGACAGCATCTGGGGTGTAGGCCTTGCAATTGTCCCTTGCTGTGTTGACTGCTCTTCTATGTTTAAAGTGACAGCGTGGTATTTTACACTTTCAATATATGTTTACATAGTTGCATGGCCCAATTTAGATCAAGCTATGCATATACCATACCTACCCAATCCCCCTGGAAGCTAGAAATTACTGTAGTAGACACCAGCGGCGGCCGGTCCATAAAGGGCTCAGGGGTGCCACCCCCTCTAATCTCCATACGCCGCCCCCTAATCTCCATGCGAGCATCGACTCATAAATTTCTATGAGTTTTTTTTATTTGAAAGTACATTACATTATCGCCCCGAACCTATCAACTGGTGACATTAGCGAATCAATATTCGCTACTGTCTTCCGGCTTCTTATCCCAGCCAATCAGTTCAGGAGGCAGATCTTAAGACCGGATTAGCCGGGAGGAGAAGCCATGACTTGGATGGGGTAAGTGCGGACCCGGCAGGGGGTTTGTTTGCCCCCCCAAAATAAATGGAGCACCAGCCACCACTGGTAGACACCGCTACTCCAGTGATCTTTACATGCTTTAGGGTCTCGTGCTGAGTGGCCGGCCTGATGCCTTGTGAACACAGGAGGTGGGCGCTGGGTATAGGCGTCATTCAGAGAATGCTTTCTTTTTTTTTTAGTGAATAAATGCAAAGCATTCTGTGATTGGACAAGGTGGAGAACATGATGTCACTGCCTCACCTCTCCACCTTGTCCAATCACAAAACATTTTGCATTAATTAAAAAAATGAAAAGTATTCTCTGAATGGTGCCCCTGCCCAGTGCCCACCTCCTGTGTTCACAATGCATCAGGCTGGCTACTCAGCATGAGACTTGGAAGCTAGTGGAGAGCACTGGGTTTGTGGTGTCTACTTCAGTGGTTCCCAGCTTCCAGGGGCATCGGCCAGGTATGGTGTGTATATATATATATATATATATATATATATATATATATATATATATATATATATATATATATATATATATATACATAGTTACATTGGTCCAAGCTGGAACAATGTAACTTTGTAAAAATATACCATGACTGGAATTTTTTTTTATCCCTATTGTAGAAACACAGCAGTAACTTACTCATTTGACAATTACCCAGCTTGGACTAATCCAAAGCCATAGCTTCCTGCAAGATAATGCCAATGGTATAAGCTCCCCCTTGTTTGCAGTAACACCATACACACTTAGGAAATACAAAAAAAGTTAACATTATTTATTGTTTTAAATTTAAAATTATAGCATAGTGAGAACAGCTTAAAGGAAGTCTACGGTCACAGGACTTTCATTTTATAACATTAGTATTGTAACAGTAATACAAGCAATAGATATTTTTGACAATTCAGTATATAAGCTTACTAGAAACTCTCCTACAGCAGGGCAACGACCCCAAACATACAGCCAATGTCATTAAGAACTATCTCCAGCATAAAGGAGAACAAGGAGTCCTGGAAGTGATGGTTTGGTCTCCACAGAGCCCTGATCTCAACGTCATGGAGTCTGTCTGGGATGGGATTACATGAAGAGACAGAAGGATTTGAAGCAGCCGACATCCACACTCTCTTGCAGCCTGTGATAGAACTACAAGTCCCAGCATGAATCCTCTGCTCTTTCATTGTAGTATAGGTTACTGGGTGGCTGGGCTAGAACTACAAGTCCCAGCATGCTCTGCACCTCTCTTGCAGCCTGTAATAGAACTACAAGTCCCAGCATGGTCTGTGCCTCTCTTGCAACCTGTGATAGAACCACAAGTCCCAGCTTGCTCTGCACCTATCTTGCAGCCTGTAATAGAACTACAAGTCCCAGTATTCTCTGCACCTCTCTTGCAGCCTACTATAGAACTACACGTCCCACCATGCCCTGCACTTTCATTGCAGCCTATGATAGAACTAAAAGTCTCACTATGTCTGCAGGAGCATTACAGCCTGTGATAGGGCTACAAGTCCCAGCATGCTTTACAGTGGTGGGGCAGAAGACCAGGGGGGGGGGGGGTTACAGAGGTGGGGCTGAAGATCAGGGGGGTACAGAGGTGAGAGAGATGTGCAGAAGGTACAGTGATGGAAGGGGTGAGAAGGGGGTTTAGCGGTGGGACAGAAAAGCAGGGGTTACAGCGGTGGAGCAGAGGAGAAAGGAGGTACATTGGTGGAATACATGAGTAGGGGGTTACAGTGGTGGGGCAGATGTACAGGGGGTTACAGTGGTGGGGCAGATGTGCAGGGGGTTACAGTGGTGGGGCATATGTGCAGGGAGTTACAGTGGTGGGGCAGATGTGCAGGGGGATACAGTGGTGGGGCAGATGTGCAGGGGGATACAGTGGTGGGGCAGATGTGCAGGGGGATACAGTGGTGGGGCAGATGTGCAGGGGGTTACAGTGGTGGGACAGATGTGCAGGGGGTTACAGTGGTGGGGCAGATGTACAGGGGGTTACAGTAGTGGGGCAGATGTGCAGGGGGTTACAGTGATGGGGCAGATGTGCAGGGGGTTACAGTGGTGGGGCAGATGTGCAGGGGGTTACAGTGGTTGGGCAGATGTACAGGGGGTTACAGTGGTGGGGCAGATGTACAGGGGGTTACAGTGGTGGGGCAGATGTACAGAGGATTACAGTGGTTGGGCAGATGTACAGGGGGTTACAGTGGTGGGGCAGATGTACAGGGGGTTACAGTGGTGGGGCAGATGTACAGGGGGTTACAGTGGTGGGGCAGATGTACAGGGGGTTACAGTGATCTGAGGTGTGAAGTTGCATGAATTGGGGCTGATCTGAGACATGAGAGTGCAGGTTGTTAATTTCTCACTACTAAAGTAATTTACAGCATTTACTTTATAAAAAATCGTTTTAGTGATTGAGAATGTGAAGTTGACATTTTTTTGTTATAGAATCTGCATTCTCAATTTCTTTCAAAACATTTTTCGGCACACTGTGTTCAAAACGTTGCCTACCCCTGTACTAGAACATTTATTATTATTATTATTATTATTATTATAATACAGAATTTATATAGCACCGTGTACGAAGCACTTTAGAAAATAAAAGGGAGACAATACAGTTATAATACAATAACATACAAGAGGATTAGGAGGGCCCTGGTCAGAAGAGCTTACAATCTAAAAGCATTCCACTTTTTATTTATTTAATTTGGGTAAATAAGATATTTTTTTTTTCTCTTTTCTACCGACAGCCTATTCTGGATTGTTTGGCATCCGTGACACTAATACTCATACCCTGTCAGGAGAATAGGAACAGGTGATGGTTCAATAACCGTGGCAGGTTTTATGGTGCTGCTGATTGTATAGATCATGGGACATTCCCAGGAACCTATTGGTTTAACCACTTAAGGACCGCCTCACGCCGATGCACGTCGGCAGAATGGCATGGCTGGGCACAATCACGTACCTGTACGTTGCTCTTTAAGTGCCCAGCCGTGGGTTGGGAGCACGCCGCCGGCGACGCGCTCCCGACCCGGTCCTGAGCTCTGTGACCGTGGCCGCGAGACCAACGGACCCGATCGCCGCTGGTGTCCCACGATCGGGTCACAGAGCTGAAGAACGAGGAGAGGTCTGTATAAACAAACCTTTCCCTGTGTTTCCTACTGTGGCTGTCACCGATCGTCTGTTCCCTTTTATAGGGAGACGATCAGTGACGTCATATGCCAGGCCACACCCCCTACAATAAAAAAACACAACGTCATACATAACACCTACACCGTCCCCTAGTGGTTAACTCCTTCACTGCCAGTATAATTTACATAGGAATCAGTGCATTTAAATAGCACTGATTGCTGTATAAATGACAATGGTCCCAAAAATGTGTCAAAAATGTCCGATGTGTCCGCTATAATGTCGCAGTCACAATAAAAATTGATGATCGCCGCCATTACTAGTAAAAAAAAAAAAAATTAATAAAAATGCCATAAAACTTTCCCCTATTTTGTAAACGCTATAACTTTTGCGCAAACCAATCAATAATCGCTAATTGTTTTTTAATATATTTTTTGTGGATATTTATTATAGCAAAAAGTAAAAAAATATAGAATTTTTTTCAAAACTCTCACTCTGTTTTTGTTTATAGCGCAAAAAATAAAAACCGCAGAGGTGATCAAATACCACCAAAAGAAAGCTCTATTTGTGGGGAAAAAAGGACGCCAATTTTGCTTGGGAGCCACGCCGCACGACCGCGCAATTGTCAGTTAAAGTGACGCAGTGCCAAATCGCAAAAAGGGGCTTCGTCCTTTGGCTGCAAATTGGTCCAGGGCTTAAGTGGTTAAATGGAACATTCATTCTAGAAGGACATGTATGTGTGCTGGGAAAGCCCACAAAATCGCATGCTTTCCCAACACACAGGGAAATGCACTGCACTTGAGTGGGGGTGCCACTAATTGTCAATGGCACCCCCCATGCATCTGTAAACACACATCCTAAACCGAATGGTGCTGCAGCAGAATGTGGTTCTATGCAGCATTTTTAGAAAAGGACTTATTTTCCGTGTTTTTCACGTGTAGGGGACTGCATTAAAATTGATGGGCTGTACTATGAGAGCATGCAGAGAGGCACCTACACAAGCAATAGTGCCAACCAAGACCATTCACACCACCCTGTATTGAGCTGTGATGTGTAGCGGATAGACGGGGCAATTTGCTTTGTGTGCCGTGTGTTCAGTTCACACCACTGAAGTGAAAACAAGTAGGATGTTCTTTATTACTATACTGTTTTTGGCACACTACAACACTGTGTACAGCGGTGCATAAATAGCAATGATATGTCAGTTTGTGACATTTCAAAAAGCTGAAAAATGAAAAAAAGAAAAAGTTGAATAGTGTGATGCATTGTAATAATCACTCTGTTCCCTTATCAGCGCACACCAGGGAACTCTTCTGATATGAGATCACGTTGAAATTTTAGATCGCCAAGCTAAGCACAATATGAAGCATAAGCATAATATGAATACAGATTCTTATCTTTTATTATATTTAGCACCTTTAAAAATGTAAAATGAGATATATTAGAAAAAATATATAAAACCTAGTAAGGTTTATAAGGTTTTATATTTCTTCTGAATGTGACACCACGTGTTTATCCTAAATCTCATCTGACTACTGTTTATATGCAATATCTTTTTTCAAAAGTCAAAACCATTGAAAAGGGACCGTATAGCCTAAACATGATCTTTAATAGATATGCAGACAATTAAAAATTAAGAAATTGATGTAAAAAACAAACAACTGAAATTCTAACTCTTTAATGAAGGGGCGGGGGGGGGGGGGGGCTGATACAGATTCTCACCAAGGGCACCGGAGACCCTAGGTACGCCTCTGGCAGTGGAGGACAGAATAGCCTGGCATGCTATGGTTCATGAGGTCACGAATAGTCAGACACAATGACTGAACAATAACAACTGTCCATATGTCCTGGTCAGTGGCAGCTGGTGCTCAGTTTTTTTGGGGGGGCGGCTCACAGGCCCCCACACAGTCAGCCACCCCGCCCCCTCCCAGCCCTGCTTGATCGATCACCGCTTCCCCCCCCCCCATCGCTCGATTTATCATCTCCTCATTTGCCCGTCACCCGCTGGGCCCCCCCTCCAGACCTGCATTTACCCCATCCAGATCGCAGCTTCGGTGGCTCCCCCCCCCCCACACGTCTCCTCCCGGCGGTCGCCTTTCCTCCCAGGCCCATCAGGACTTAGGACTCGCGGCCTATAGTGTCTTAGGACTCGCGGCCTATAGTGTCTTAGGACTCCCGGCCAATCAGGTCTCAGGACCCGCTTCTTGATTGGCCTGGAGGAGAAACAGGAAGACATAAGTGAATATTAATTTGCTAATGTCACACAACTGGGTGGGCTCGGGGCGCAGTGTTCTGTGCCCTGAGCCCACCCTTTTTGAAGCCAATTAAAGCTTCAGGCTCTGATCACGTGCTTCAAAAAAAAAAAAAAAACATTGGAATCCATGCGTCTGGTGCCCTGTATGTAGATTAGGGGCCTGGGTGCATGGATTAGGGCCCCTTGCGCCCTGTATGAGCGGCTGCCGCTGGTTCTGGTGAAAGAAAAAAAAAAAACAGACCCCCGTCCCATTGGAATCAATAAAGTCCTATTTGTTTCAATGATGATGCTGCTCATCTCTATTAGGATAAAGTTCACTTATTAAGTTCTAAACAGATAAATCATTTTTGGCAGCACTCCGCCCCTGGATCTCTTGGCTGGGTCAGAGGAAAAGACGGAGACAGGATATGTGCACATTACTACAGGGTCTCATTTTTCATGCCAAGGCTTCACTTCTGACAATCGGGGGAAACCGAAGGTGTTGGATGTCGCGGGAGGATATAGCAGCCCGAAATAACCTAATGATGAGCATCCAGCTAAGCTGATCTCTCGCATGGCGAGCTTTTCCCCTCCCCCGCCCCTCGCCACCCATCTACCATGCATTTAAACACAAGCGGGGCTGTGGGTTAATGCCGTGTAATTGCTAAAGGCCTCCGTCAATCAGAACGCGGAATATTTCACTTTATTACTTTCGCATTGAAGAGCAGGGTTCTAAGTGCCAAACAGCCGGTGTCTTATACAAGTGATTGGTTAATGGGTTTCATTTGCTGCGCTAACCCCACTGAACTGCATTGCTATGATTGCAGCCGTGCCACCTCCATCCGTAACAGCAGGCACAGCCGGAGATTATGTAAGGTAAAGCTAAGTGAATTTCAGAGGCCTGGGCTTCCGGCATGCTGATGAAATACCCAACGTATTTAAAGCGGTATTAAACCTCAAAGCAAACATTTATTATATTGCAGCTTACTAATTCTTAGATGTGATGGTTGCATTTGTTTTCTTTTTTAGACTTTCTTTTGTCTGTTTTCATCTCATGATCCGGCCAGCAAGTCGTTGTTTTTAAGAAGCAAAAGCTCTGCCGCAGAATGTATCAATTTACATGGCTGAGATAAACCATTTAACACTGGAAGGGGTGATTAAAATGATCAGCTTTTATTTATTGATTCAAAATCTTTCTCCCAATAGAAACCAAAAAAAAAAATGATTATAAAATTTGTTAGTGGCTCTAAATCTGTTAATACTTTTAATACTGGTGTGGTTTGAACTGCTTTTACATGTGTGTTCATGTGTGTTCGGTTCTGAGTGCGAGCTAATGGGGACAAGAGCATTTAAAAAAAAAAAAGTATTTATTTTTTTATTTTACTTTATTTTTAAACTTTTTTTACATATTTTTTTTTCTGATCACTTTTATTTCTATTACAGGGAATGTAAACATCCCTAGTAATATGAATCCACATCTTTCCTCCAGGCTGTAAGGAGTAGGGGAGTAGGGATGAGCCGAACACCCCCCCCCCCCCCCCCGGTTCGGTTCGCACCAGAACCTTCGAACGGACCTAAAATTTGTACGAACTTTAGAACCCTATTAAAGTCTATGGGACTCGAACGTTTGAAATCAAAAGTGCTAATTTTAAAGTCTAATATGCAAGATATGCAACAGACAACACCAGCAATAAGTGTATACTGTGCTGAAGGCACACAACACCCACTTTAACTCCTGCAGATGCCTGTATTAGAGAACACCAGCAAAGGGTAGATACAGGTGTATACTGTGCTGGAGGCACACAACACCCACTTTAACTTTAAGATGCCTGAGAAAAGAACACTGTCCCTGCCTATCTAGCTCTTTCCCTGCACGCCGGAACACACTACACAAGGCCGCCGCGCTGGCAGCCTTATATAGTGTGGTGCGTGTACTAAACACCCTAAGCTATAATTGGCCCCAGGCATCCTGCCTGTGGCCAATTATGGCTCTCCTTGCTGCCGTAGCCTATAAGAACGATCAAATGGCAGAACTGCCGCTATGATCATGCTTATTGTGCACAGAATCGCCGGCCGGAAAGATTGATATCTGAATGATGCCTATAGCTATAGGCATCATTCAGATATCACCGCACAAACTAGAGGACGTCATTTTACTATGGCCAGGTAGGGAAGTGGTTTTAAAGATGAGCTCCAGGCACAAAAACTTTCATTTTTATTAATATACACTATATTACCAAAAGTATTGGGACACCTGCCTTTACACCCACATGACCTTAAATGGCATCCCAGTCTAATGCTGCATACACACGACCGGACTTTGACAGCAAAGGTCAGATGGAACGAATCCGTCAGACAATTCGAACGTGTGTGTGGGCTCCTGTGGACCTTTGCTGTCCAAAAATCTGACGGACTTTAGAAATAGAACATGTTTCAAATTTTTCCGCTGGAACTCCGCCCGACCCAGTTCCTATGGAGAAATCCGCTTGTCTGTATGCTAGTCCGACACACGAAAACCGACACTAGGGTAGCTATTGGCTACTGGCTATGAACTTCCTTATTCTAGTCCGGTCGTACGTCATCACATTCAAATCCGTCGGACTTTGGTGTGATTGTGTATGGCCAAGTCCGTTCATTCGGAAAGTCCGTCGGAACTTCCCGAAAATCAGTCGGGAAGACCGTCTGACCAAGTCTGCTAGAAAGTCCGGTCGTGTGTACGCGGCATTAGTCCATAGGGTTCAATATTAAGTTGGCCCACCCTTTGCAGTTTTTAACAGCAGTGGCGGCTGTTGGTATATTTTTTTTTTGGGGGGGAGCAAGAAAACAGTGCCACCCTTTTTTGAAGCCTATTAGAGCTTCTGGCTCTAATAACATGCTTAAAACAAAACAAAAAACCCTTTTTGGAATCCATGCATCCAGCGCCCCACATGTAGATTAGGGGGCCAGACGCATGGATAGGGGGGTGGCGCCCATGCGCCCTGCATTACGGGCCGCCACTGTATAACAGCTTCAATTCTTGTGGTCTACTCTAGTCCCCCTTATATTATAGTCCTCTTCAGAGTCCTCACTTTCATCGGGATAGATACACAGGTAATGGCTGGGCTACAAATATAGGAGGGTAAGTCAGATTCTGGCTTACCTAGCCCAACAATAGTTGGCACTGCTGTTTTCTTCAAAACCAGAGCAATCCATGCAAACACATAAACAATAAAAAATGAATATCAAATATTGCCAGCTGAACGCTAAAGGTACACTATATTACCAAATGTATTGGGACGCCTGCCTTTACACATGAACTTAATGGCATCCCAGTCTTAAGCCTCGTACACACAATCAAATTTTACACAGACAAAGCATCAGACTTTTCTCTGAAGGACATGTGCTGGGAACTTGTCTTGCATACAAATGGTACACAATTGTCGGCCAACAAACACGAACGTAGTGATGTACTATGGGGAATTTCAGCTCTTGAGGGACACCCTTTGGGCACCTTCTGCTAATGTCGTGTTTGGTGAGCACTGATTCTGAGCATGCGTGTTTGTACTTTGGACTTTTGTATGACAGACTTGTGTACACACAATAGGAAAATCTGACAACAGACCATTGTCCACGGAAAGTGTATGATCCTGCCATCCAACATTTGTCGGCGGAAAGTCTGACAACAATTGTCTGATGGCGTGTAAACAAACGGTCGGATTTTCGGCCAACAGTCTGTCATCACACAATTCCCGGTGGAAAATCTAATCAGGTGTACGAGGCTTTAGTATGCTCCTTCAGACAATTGTCCAATTTTCCTCCAACAAATGTTGGATGGCAGGCTTGTAAATTTTTGCCGGACAACTGTCTGTTGTCAAATTTTCGAATTTCGTGTTTTCTTTTTAATACACAATAAAAAAATGTATAGAATAACACTTGGTTATGTTTTGTTACTGATGGAGTTCTGCCAAACATATTTTCAAAGCCTTTTTTTTCTAGTGATATCAAGAATAATATTATTATGCTTGTTATTTTTTCTTTTTGGGCAAGTTACCACAACACCATTATCCCGTAGTTTTTAAGATCAAAGAAACAACTATGTTGGTGTCCCTTGTTAATTTTACATTGTATTTTTTAAAATGTAACTGCCTACTCCCAAACTGTCATTTGAAGTAAAACACATAGCCAAGTATTATTTTTTTTATTTTTTTATTGTGAATTATAAAAAGCGAAATTATTAAATTAGAGATGCTATCTGTCATCTAAATATAAAGAACTTAAACAAAAAGTGCATTCTATGCATACAAAAATATAGAAGATATAACAAATAAAATCATTATTACAAAAAAAAGAATAGAAGGAAATTAGTAATTGGTGAAGGGCTGAAAATCCCCAGTCCAACGGCCTTGTTGGGGGTCTTGTGGTTGGTATTGCCACTGTCTGCCCTGCTGCCGTGGTGGGTGGGGTGGCTGTGGTGGTGGGGGGAGTAGCTGTGGAGGTGGTGGATGTGAGGCCACAAAATCACACAGGCGTGTGTTTTCTTTAATTTGGCCCCTCACCACCTTGTTGAGAAGCTGCAGGATGAGTTCCTCACACCTGCTCCTTTGTTCACCATCCATCTGCCTTAATTTATTGGCAGTCAGCATGGCAAATCCCTCAGCCTCATCTGGGTCTGTCCTGAGGGCAGTAGTGGCCTGGCTGAGGAAGGCAGCTGTGGCCCCATCCAAATTCCTGCTCTTCCTGGCCCTTTTAGCAGGAGGGCCTAGGGGAGGGATCTGGGACTTTGTCTGGCTGATGGCCACGGGCTCCTCCTGACTGGCACTTTCCTGCGTATGAAAATGGGACATAATTAGAATCTTTTTTAGGGTTTGGTTATCAGTCACACACAATTTTGATCTCCTCACTGTTGCAAATTTAATGTGGACAAATAGAAAAGACTATCATTCTGACCCCAGCATTTTTTATTCTTGTACAAATAGTTTTCGGTCACTACAGTCTATTGGTATGGAAACCACTTTGTTAAGGCATAAATATTTTAACAATAACGTCTAGTTATCATCATTGTATTTTTGGATACAAATATGTTCAACAATGCTATACCTGGGTCAAGCTGGGCTCCTCCACATCTTCATCCTGTGGAGCAGGAACTGGATGGACCTCTAGAGCTGTGGCCTCAGCAGATGTCGAAGGGAGTGTAGACAGTGATGCAGCTGCAGCTGAAAGGCCCAACAGCCGAAAGGACAGCATTTTGGAGAAGGTCATTGCCATTTTTCAGGGTGATTTTTTGGTGCAATGAACAAAGGACCAAATCAGAAAACGATGGTCTGATCTCAAACACCGTGAGCAAGACCAGATGGGGTCCATACATAAGATCAAAAAAAAAAGTAAGCAATATTTGTATCTAACCAATATGGATATGGGTAAATTAGCAGTCTGTATACAGTATGTGCTCTCCAAGAAGCTCGAGAGAATTATATATAATGTTTTCTATAATCTTTGTCTGAATTGTTATTTTAAAGATGAAGTCAAATAGAAAGCAGATATGAACATTCTCATTTGGTTCTGTTTTTGGACATTTCTTTATTTTTGGACCTAATTTTTTTTCTCTTCTTTCAACAATGAAGCACCAAAAAATGAGGCAACAGCCAAGCCACCAGAAAGGGTCGAAGGGAGGCTACCCTCGCTCGGGCTCCAACAGGGGAGGCAATAAGGCCATCTTCCCACCAAAAACATAAGTCACAACTTCAAACACAATCATTTAGCCACCAACAGGGATGATTCTAAGTGGGCCAAAGGCCATGGACTTAGAGCAGAACTTAAGGGGTAAAGAACACTTTCTGGTTGCTGCCTGGCTAATCAGTGCCCATTAATGCAGCCTTGCCAGTGTAGACATGCCTAGAGGAGAGGCCCCTGGGATCGCAGTCACACAGAGTCACGCCTGCTAGAATGATCATCATATATCCCCTATCCCTTAGGAGACAAGAGAGGTGGGGGGCAACTGTCCAGTGTTTGCCCTCTGTAAAATGACACCACCTTCCCTGTTCTATGCATTTTTCACTGTAAAAAAAAAACAGTTATCTCACCCAGGATGTTTGTTTGGAGGCATGGGATCTGACTCCTGGACCCAGCAAAGACCTGTCCGTTGTGGATGGCAAATCCCCTGACGCAAGTCACACTGAGGGCCAACGTGACCCGTAGAAAGTATTAGGGAGCCTCTTGTTTGTGCAAGTAAGTATTCTTAGAATCTAGCTTCAAATGTGTCTACATGTCGAGTGTTTAGCTGAACAAACAAAACTCCCACTCCACACATTAGCAAAGTATGTAGTGCCTTAACATTAGCATAGAAAAGGAAGCTGTGGAAGGAGCTGTAATTTTTGCTAGGTACCCGAGTTTTGGAGACACAGGCACCAGGGCCAAGATTACTGAGTATTTGCAGTGTGTACATTCCTAGTAGTGTAGGCGTCTGAAGGGCAAGGAGGTTGCAAGCAACAATAGACTGGTTAGGTAAGTATTTCCTGAATTTGAATAGGAACTTGACCATAACTCATTATATAGGGTCTCAGCCACTTGACCATCGTTCCCTTAATCCTTTTTTGTCTTCTTACTAAGTCATGATCTTTCAAGATGCACAATTGGCTTAATGAGTGCAGATATGTTGCATTGTTTGAAGGATCTGGACCCAATAAAGGAGGCTGCCACTACTTTACAGCGAAGAATCGGATTTTGTAGACATGCTTGCAAAATTCTAATTTCCTCGTGCCTGTTTGGAAGTTTCTTGTTCCACTTGTTGGCTCCTGTTTGCACTTTTAATATTTACCATGTTTTTCTGACTTTTAAATTAGAAAGTTTAGTGTCCGAACTCAGTGTTTCTCCACTCCACTCCTCTAGGTGTAGCACCAGGTCATGTTTTCTGTATTTTCCTCAGTCTAAAAACAACTGTGTGAATTACTAACATTGAAAATGACAACATCACCTGTGCCAAATTCAAAAAATATATAAAACATGACCTGGGTTTGCATCTTGAGAAGGAGAGTTTGGAAACACTGCCCTGAGCAGAAGATCTGAAATGAGGGGAAGCTCTGCTGATTTTATCATCCAATCATATGCAAGCTAAAATTCAGTTTTTTTTTTCCTTGCATGTCCCCCTCAGATTTAAAGTGACTGCACTTCCAAGTGCGCTCACAGTGCACTTGTAGTAAAAAGTGAATTTGCCTTTAGTAAATCAAACCCTGTGTGTTTTTTGGGTTTAGGAAAAAAAAACTACACACATTTGTGGCATGGGATCATAAGGGTAATTTAATTGTTATGCCTCTACGTGTACGTGGCTTTAAATTTTGGCTTTTAAAGGGGTGAGATCACCCCATATGAGGAAGGCAACATCCACACAGTCTTGGAATACTATAGTCTCATTTGGCCTTCACTTCACCAAAATCTAACTGTAAGTTCCTGAGTTTGGGATGTGTCTCTAATGTTTTGGAACATGCCTGTTTAGCCACAAAAAAGGGTAAATAATGAAAAACATACATGTTATACACAAAAATGTTAGTTTGTTTTAAAACCTTAAACCATACATGTGAATGTGCTTGGAGTATTTTTTTTTTACTAAACAATGTGTGGCTTATTTTAAAGCTCAATACCAGTGTATTTGTTAACCTGTTGTAGATAGAGTGACATTGTGCTGTAAAATGTGGCCAACTCCTGCAATTTTTAGTCCTCCCAAAAATTGTGCATGTGTAGCAGACCCACAGCACACCATAATAGTTAGCTGAAGAAGATATTGTCACCTCATGTAGCAAATAAGGTACATTTGCACTATTGGAGCAAGTGGCCAAAATAAAAGCCATGTGAACATATTAGACATATAATAAACACAGACAACTGTAGTTCAAATGAAATAGGAGTTTATGATCTCAAAATTATATTAGGAATAATCAGCTACAATTTGCTGCCAAGCCACTGCTCATCTACCCACAAAAGAATCAAGGTATTTCTGCCGTACATCTCTGGCAATTTGTGAGGTCAGTCCAGCACAGGCATTTTTAAGAGCCGCCAGCATGCCCACAGACTGCCGAGCTGCAGCCTCTTAAGCTGGGCCTGCTACTGCAGGGTCCACATCATTTGTCAGTGAGGCAAGGTAGCTAGTCGCATTCCTCCTTAAAAAATGATATAAACTACAACAGCACAGGACCACATGGTTGATTTGTAGAGTGCTAAGTTGATTGGAGTCAAAACCAGCCGGAAACTAATCAATAGGATGCTAAAGGCATTTTCGACCACCCTTCTGGCATGAGAGAGCCTGTAATTGAAGATTCTCTGCCCTGGGGTGAGGCTCCTCATAGGAAATGGCTTCATCAGGTGATCCCCCAGAGCAAAGGCCTCGTCTGCAACAAAAATAAAATTGAGGCCCTCAACATTCTGCTCAGCAGGTGGAAAGTTTAAGGCGCCAATCTGGAGTCGCTTGTAGAACTCTGTCTGCATAATCACTCCTCCATCAGAGTTGCGGCCGTTCTTCCCAACATCCAGATATAAAAACCTCAGAATTGGCAGACAGCTAGCATGACTATGCTGCAAAAGCCCTTATAATTAAAATAATATGAGTCAGAGTTGGGTGGTGGGACAATCCGGATATGCTTGCCATCAATAGCATCACCACAGTTGGGAAAATCCCACTGATGGTGGAACTGGGCTGCAATGTCCTGCCATTGCTGTGGGTTGGAAGGAAACTGTGAATTGAACAAAAAAATTAAAATACTGCTTCTGCACATAACATTGCAAGCAGATTTGACACAAACATGCTTAGCCAACATAAGGAGAAAACTTAAATGAGTATTTAAAGACAAAAGGGTAAGGTCAGCTTATCTGATTCATCTCCCCCTCTGGTGGCCCATTAGCAAAATTTTAGGGTGGGGGGAAGGAAATGGGTAGATGTTCTCCACTTCCAGGAGAGCTGTTTGCACAAATAATCGGGGGTACTTTAGCCAGCCCCTCCTTACTTACACTATTGGCAGCCCAGTGGACAGGTAAGAAGTGTCATAATCTAAAATATGGATCCACACTGTCCAAATTGCAGCACATTTTGACATTCTGAAAATACCTATAAATATAATAGGTGACAAAAACTGTCTACGTTACAATTTGTAGGTAATCAGGCAGGCCCTTGCACTACATGGTTGGGTGAATTTAAACAGAAATTTAAACACAAAAGAGGGATAGTGTGTACGCTGTCAGCAGATGGAGTATTTGTATCTGTTGACGTTACATTTTTTTGGGGGGGAGGGAGGGTTCCAAATGATATTGTGCCCCAAAAAATGGTCTCTTGCACTCTGCCAGAATTTGAGGACAACAATAACATTTGTACACACTTTAGGGGTTGTTTAGGGTAAGCCCCAAAATGTAGCTAACCAAAAACACTGTGAAGTTACTAGGCTAGGTGTGTATGGGCCCAGGATAGCATGCTGGGGAGGTTAGTTAAGGAAAATATGCACGTAGGCTAACAAAGGAGCAGGACAATAGTGATAATTATGTAATCAACAAATTAGGACAATACATTAGCAAATATTAATACATAGAATGTGATCTTAAATGTAAAAGGATAAAGGTAAAAACTTACCCGAATGTAGTCCTTCTGCAGTACTTGAATAATGGCTGAGCAGGTGTCTGGGATAATGAGTCCCAGAGCCTGGGGGTAGATCCCAGTGGTAAACTTGAGGTACTGGAGACTTCTCCCCATCGCCAAGTAATGCAAGGTGGCTATGAGCCTTTGCTCTGGAGTGATGGCAAGCCTCATGCATGTGTCCTGCTTCTTAATATAGGGGGTCACCAATGCCAAAGTTTGTGAAAGCAGGGATCCGTCACCCGGAGATAATTTCGAAAAACATCTGGATTATTCTCCTAAAGCTGCCACAGTAAAGGCGTATGACATAATTGGTCACGATTAAGCAACCAATTTTTGGTCCAAGAACTCCTCCTCCTGTTCGTGGACTGTACTTGAGTCAAAACAATAACTCCAACCCTAATAATAGCAGGTTCTCTCCTCCAATTGGCTGGTTAATCAACGGCCATTCAGAAAGAAACTGAAAAAAACACTCACCAAACTTCTACTAACAAGAAATTAGCAGAAAGAGCCCAAAGGTTGGTGCCTGACAATTGAACTTCCTCTTTATCGGCTCGTAGTACGTCTAGTATGTCACTACGTTCGTGTTTGTTGGCCGATAGGGATGAGCCGAACACCCCCCGGTTCGGTTCGCACCAGAACTTGCGAACGACCCCCGCGTTCGGCACGAACGTTAGAACCCCATTGAAGTCTATGGGACTCGAACGTTCGAATTGGAAAGTGCTAATTTTAACGGCTAATATGCAAGATAGTGTGCTAAAAAGGGTTTGGCGATCTGCCTCCTGCCTCAGGGGACATGGGTCACTGCAAAAAAAAGTTTTAAAAACTACCGTTTTGGCGGGAGCACTGATTTTAATGACGATTAAAGTGAAAAAAAAAAGTGAAATATTCCTTTAAATATGGTGCCTGGGGGGTGTCTATAGTATGCCTGTGAAGTGCCACGTGTTTCCCGTGTTTAGAACAGTCCCTGCACAAAATGACATTAAACGGAAATAACACCATTTAAAACTGCTTGCGGTTTTAATGTTATATCTGGTTCCTGTAATATGGTTGAAAATCATTCAGAAAAATGGCATGGGTAGCCCTCCCTGCCCATTACCAGCCTATTTGGGTCTTGTACGCATATTAAGGGGAACCCCGTACCCATATTAAAAAAAGGAAATGCGTGTGGCCCCCAGGCCCTATATACTCAGAACAGCAGTATACAGGCGGTGCAAACAAGACAGGGACTGTGTAGGTTTGTTGTGTTAAGTTGAATCTGTTTGTCATTTTCAAGCGGTACATTTTTAAAGTGTAGCTCCAGTCAAAAAAAATATCTTTAAGCTTTTTGGAAAACATAGGGAAGGGTTATCACCCCTGTATAATTTGTTTTGTCGTCCATCTTTTTTCATCTCACTTGCTGTTGTCTCCTTCCGTTTGCAAGTAGGAGATGTTTGTAAATTGGATGTTTGAAAGTAGGGGCCTGCCCTATATGCTCTGCAGAAATGGCGGAACAAGGTGTTGGTTTTGCAACAACATTGTAAGCCCTCAAAGTGACTCTTGGTGGCCGCTGGAGCGCCCTGCTGTGAACGATTATATCAAGAATTGTAATTACATGCCATTGTTGAACAGTGGTAGAAAAATTGACCTTTGGTGGTTGTGGTGCTGGTGCCACAACACTATAAGTCCTCACAGTTACTCTGGGTGGGCACAGGAAGGGGCCCTCCTGTGAAATATTATATCAAGAATTGTAATTACATGTCCCTGTTAAACAGGGGCAGAAAAATTGGGCCTTAGGCACTGGTGCCATCACACTGCAACCTCTGCCATACACTCTAGTTTTATTGCAGGAATTAGCCCTGCTGCAAAGCATTGCATCAAAAATTGTACTTAAACGCCCCTGTTAAACAGGGGCAGAAAAATTGGGCCTTAGGCACTGGTGCCATCACACTGCAACCTCTGCCATACACTCTAGTTTTATTGCAGGAATTAGCCCTGCTGCAAAGCATTGCATCAAAAATTGTACTTAAACGCCCCTGTTAAACAGGGGCAGAAAAATTGGGCCTTAGGCACTGGTGCCATCACACTGCAACCTCTGCCATACACTCTAGTTTTATTGCAGGAATTAGCCCTGCTGCAAAGCATTGCATCAAAAATTGTACTTAAACGCCCCTGTTAAACAGGGGCAGAAAAATTGGGCCTTAGGCACTGGTGCCATCACACTGCAACCTCTGCCATACACTCTAGTTTTTTTGCAGGAATTAGCCCTGCTGCAAAGCATTGCATCAAAAATTGTACTTAAACACCCCTGTTAAACAGGGGCAGAAAAATTGGGCTGCTGGCATCACCCAGAACCAAAAATGTTCTTCCAACATATCAACGGAGGAGGAAGAGGATAGACAATCAACATAACAGGACAGTCACTCAGCATCAGCATAGGCAGTCTTGAAGGGATGTGGTATTTCAAAAAAAATTATTCGGTTACATCAGCTTCAGGTGCTTGGTAGCTGTGGGTGATCCAAGACTGATTCATCTTGATGAAGGTCAGTCGATCAACTGATTCGGTGGACAGGCGCACCCTGTGATCGGTAACGAAGCCACCAGCAGCACTGAAGGTGCGTTCCGAAAGAACGCTGGATGCAGGACAGGCCAGGAGCTCAATTGCATACTGTGCAAGCTCTGGCCAGTGATCCATCCTCAAGACCCAGTAAGCCAGAGGATTTTCAGTGGGAAAGGTGTCCAAGTCTGACCTTGCCCCTAGGTATTCCTGCACCATGTAAATTAGACGCTGGCGATGGGTGCTGGAACCAATCATACCTTGGGGCTGCGGACTAAAAAATTGTCTGAACGCATCAGTCAGACGGCCACCTTCTCCACCGCTCCTTCTGACTGATGCCTCAGCAACACGTTGTCCAGGACCAGGAGTTTGTGACCTCCCAGTCTCTGGGAACGCGTTGCACAGAGCTTTCTGCAAGGCCTCCCGGAGATGTCTCATCCTCTGCTCCCTCTGCGATGGCAAGATAAGGTCGGCAACCTTACCCTTGTACCGTGGATCAAGGAGAGTGGCCAGCCAGTAATGGTCCCTCTCCTTGATCCGAAGAATACGAGGATCCTTCCGCAGGCTTTGCAGGATCAGGGAGGCCATGCAGCGTAGGTTAGCTGAGGCATTCGGTCCGGAGTCCTCTGGGTCACTAAGGACAACATGATCCGCAGCTACCTCCTCCCAGCCACGTACAAGTCCACGTGTTTCTTGGGACTGTAAATCATCCCTATAAGACTGCTGCTGCTGATGCTGAGTGCCAGCCTCCACCTCCATGCTGACACAATCATCCTCCTCCTCCTCTTCCTCCTCCTCACCCTCTTCCTGTGTGATGGGTGGCACAGCAGGAACACTGTCTGGATAAAGGGGGCCTTGAGAGGCAAGGAAGTCCTCCTCTTCCTGCCTCTGTTCTGCCTCAAGTGCCCTGTCCATTATTCCACGCAGCGTATGCTCCAAGAGGTGGACAAGAGGTATAGTGTCACTGATGCATGCACTGTCACTGCTCACCATCCTTGTGGCCTCCTCAAACGGTGACAGGACAGTGCATGCATCCCTGATCATGCCCCACTGGCGTGGTGAGAAAAAACCAAGCTCTCCTGACCCTGTCCTGGTGCCGTAGTCGCACAGGTACTCATTGATGGCCCTCTGCTGCGTGTGCAGCCGCTGCAGCATGGCCAATGTTGAGTTCCATCTGGTGGGCATGTCACATATAAGGCGGTTCTTGGGCAGGTTCAACTCCTTTTGGAGCTCAGCCAGCCGAGCACAGGCATTAAATGATCGGCGGAAATGCACACAGACTCTCCTGGCCTGTTTCAGGACATCCTGTAAGCCGGGGTACCTGCCCAAGAACCGCTGCACCACCAGGTTAAGGACGTGAGCTACACAGGGCACATGGGTCAGTTGTCCCTGTCGGAGGGCGGAGAGGAGGTTGGTGCCATTGTCGCAAACCACCATTCCTGGCTTAAGCTGGCGTGGCGTCAACCACCTCTCGGCCTGCCCCTGCAGAGCTGACAAAACATCCGCCCCAGTGTGGCTCCTGTCCCCCAAACAAACCAGCGCAAGCACGGCATGGCATCGTTTTGCCTGCGTACTTGCGTAGCCCCTGCAACGCCTACGGAGCACCGCTGGTTCTGAGGACAGAGCACTGGAAGAGGCCGTGGAGGAAGAAGAAGAGGAGGGGGTGGAGGAGAGAGGTGTGTCACAACCAATAGTAGCATTTTGGAGGCGTGGTGGCGGAACAACCTCCAATACTACTGCACCTTGTCCTGCATCCTTCCCAGCAGCCAGAAGAGTGACCCAATGGGCCGTGAAAGACAGGTAACGTCCCTGTCCATGCCTGCTGGACCATGAGTCAGCGGTAATATGCACCTTACCGCTGACCGCCCTGTCCAGCGAGGCAAGGACATTGCCTTCCACATGCCGGTAGAGAGCCGGAATTGCCTTCCGTGAGAAAAAGTGGCGTTTGGGGACCTGCCACTGAGGAACCGCACATTGTACAAACTCACGGAAGGGGGCCGAATCTACCAACTGAAAAGGCAGCAGTTGAAGTGCTAGCAATTTAGCCAAGCTAGCATTCAACCGCTGGGCATGTGGATGGCTGGGAGTAAATTTCTTCCGCCGGTCCAGCAGCTGGGGCAGGGACATTTGTCTGCTATAATCGGACGTGGATGTACCACTAGCAGAGTTCCCGGAAGCACTTGGCTGTGACACACCTAATTCTACACCTTCATTCCTCTCAGAGCAGGTTTCAGAGAGGACTGAAGGTCTAGTGGGGTTGGAGATGCCAGCTGATGAGGAGCAAGGAGAGGTCCGCTTTGTTCTTTGGTGTGGGTCTTTGAGGTATGCTTGCCAACGAGCTGCATGGCAGGTCAACATATGTCTGGTCAAGCATGTGGTGCCCAAGCGGCTGATGTTTTGGCCACGTGAGATACGCTTGAGACATATGTTGCAAATAGCAGCGGTGCGATCTGATGCACTTGTCTCAAAAAAGGCCCACACCAAAGAACTTTTAGAATAACGCGCAGAGGAAGCGCTCTGCGCAGGCGGAGCTCTGCGGTGTGATTCAGTCGGTGTGCTGCCCCTAAGCTGGCCCCCGGAGGGCATCCTGCCTCGTTGGACATGTGCCTCCTCCTCCTCCTCCTCCTCCTCCTCCCTCCTTCCAGGCACCCATGTGGAGTCAGTGCCCTCATCATCCCCTCCCTCTTCATCGCTGTAGCAAACCTGGCAGTATGCTGCAGCTTGTGGAACATTACTGCCAGATTGCTGTCCTTCTTGAGTATCCCCTCTCTCTGTGCTCACGCTACTGCCTTCCTCTAGCTGAGTGTCATCATCAGAGCCCACCAAACACTGGGCATCCTCCTGGAGCATGTACCCAACACTGTGCTCAAAGAGTTCAGGAGACTCCTCAGGAGGACGTGGTGGGTCTAGGGAAGGAGTCACTGATGATGACATTGAGAGGAGGGACGACGATGTGTTGGCAGCTGCTTTTCTACTACCCTGAGACTGGGTGAGAGAGGATGAGGAGGATGAAGAGGGCTTGGTCATCCACTCTACCAAGTCGTTGGCATGTTGCGGTTCAACATGTCCAGCTGCAGAAAAGAAGGACAAGCATGTCCCATGGCCACGTGCTGATGACAATGCACCGCGTCCCCGACCAGCACTGTTGTCTCTAGACACAGAGCCTGCTTGCCCTCTTTTATCGGCTCGCGCCTGTCTGCCTCTCCTTGCTGGCCTTCCAGACATGGTAATGGCCTGAAGGGAGTTGGGTAAAACAGTAGTTGGGTAGTTTATATTGTGCTGGAGGCACACAACACCCACTAACTCCTGCAGATGCCTTTTTTATAGAACAGCAGAGTTAAAGGGGTATATACAGATGTATACTGTGCTGTGCTGGAAGCACACACAACTTCCAATAACTCCAGCAGATGCCAATCGGGCCCAAATACAGAACAGCTATGTAGGTGGATAATAGCGGTATGTACTGGGTACAGAGCAGGCACACAGCACGCACTATCTCCTGAGTGACACTGCTGACTGCAAGCTCTATTGTTAAAGATGGACCACTAGCTATATAGGTGAGGTGAATATCACGGTGTATACTGCGGTCAGGGCACGCAGACAATAACAAGAAAACAGCAGAGTTAAAGGGGTATATACAGCTGTATACTGTGCTGTGCTGGAGGCACACACAACTTCCAATAACTCCAGCAGATGTCAATCGGGCCCAAATAGAGAACAGCTATGTAGGTGGATAATAGCGGTATGTACTGGGTACAGAGCAGGCACACAGCACACACTATCTCCTGAGTGACACTGCTGACTGCAAGCTCTATTGTTAAAGATGGACCACTAGCTATATAGGTGAGGTGAATATCACGGTGTATACTGCGGTCAGGGCACGCAGACAATAACAAGAAAACAGCAGAGTTAAAGGGGTATATACAGCTGTATACTGTGCTGTGCTGGAGGCACACACAACTTCCAATAACTCCAGCAGATGTCAATCGGGCCCAAATAGAGAACAGCTATGTAGGTGGATAATAGCGGTATGTACTGGGTACAGAGCAGGCACACAGCACGCACTATCTCCTGAGTGACACTGCTGACTGCAAGCTCTATTGTTAAAGATGGACCACTAGCTATATAGGTTAGGTGAATATCACGGTGTATACTGCGGTCAGGGCACGCAGACAATAACAAGAAAACAGCAGAGTTAAAGGGGCATATACAGCTGTATACTGTGCTGTGCTGGAGGCACACACAACTTCCAATAACTCCAGCAAATGACAATCGGGCTCAAATAGAGAACAGCTATGTAGGTGTATATAGTGGTATGTACTGGGTACAGAGCACGCAGACAGCACGCACTAACACTACTGACTGCAAGCTCTATTATTAAAGCTAGATCACTAGCTATATAGGTGAGGTGAATATAGTGGTGTATACTGCGGTCAGGGCACAGACAGTAACCACTACACAAGAGCAAAATAGTAAATCAGCCAAAAACGATTGGTGTGTAACTGTGTTGAAGGTACACAGAACACCCACTGCTTCAGATGCTAACAAACACTACACGAGGCCGCCTGAAAGGCAGCTTTATATAGTGTGGGGCGTGCACTACACTGTCTGAGCTATGATTGGCCACAGGCAGGATGCCTGTGACCAACCATTGCTCTTCCCGCTACTGGCGCTGCGATTGGCCAAGCATGCGGGGTCACAGTGCATGCTTGGCCAATCGTGAGACAGCAATGCATTGCGCCATCGCAGTGCATTGTGGGCCACACGAATTTTGCCGCGAACGGCCCAAACGTTCGGAATTCGGAGAACGCACGAACGACCGATGTTCGAGTCGAACATGCGTTCGACTCGAACACGAAGCTCATCCCTATTGGCCGACACTTGTGTACTGTTTGTATGCAAGATAAGATCACGGCACACGCCCTTCGGACAAAAGTCTGACACTTTGTCTGCCGAAAACCCGATCATGTGTATGAGGCTTAAGGCCCATGCACACTATTAGTTTTATTTCAGACTTTTGTCTTCATATTTACCAAAACCATATAATATTGAGGTCAAACCTTAAGCCTGGTACACAGGATCGGATTGTTGGCCAACAGAGCATCAGGTTTTTGTTCCGAAGGGCATGTGCCAGGAACTTGTCTTGCATACTAACGGCACACAATTGTCAGCCAACAAACACAAACGTAGTGACGTACTACGTGGAATTTCAGCTCTTGAGTGCCACCCTTTGGGCACCTTCTGCTAATGTCGTGTTTGGTGAGCATTGATGCGTGTTTGTACTTTGGACTTTTGTGTGAAGGACTTGTGTACACATGATACGAAAATCTGACAACAGACTGTTGTCCGCCGAAAATTTACTAGCCAGCCACCCAACATTTGTTGTCTGAAAGTTGGACAACAACTGTCTGAAGGAGCCTACTAACTATCAGATTTTAGGCAAACAGTCTGTCATCACACAATTCCCTGCCAAAAATCCGACTGTGTGTACAAGGCTTTAAGGAGTTGATCTTCCAAAACTGCAAAATCTGGTGCAGCTGTGTATGGTAGCCAATCAGCTTCTAACTTCAGATTGTTTAGTTAGGCAAAAAAAAAAAACTGGAATCTGATTGGTTTCTATGCAGAGCTGCACCAGATTTTACGCTCCAATTTTAGTCTGCTGCTTTATTCCTCTTCTATCCTCATGAGTCACTTCTGACAAGTTTTCCTGCCACCAAGAGATAAAAAGGTGACAGGGGAGGGAGCTCCAGCACACAGCCTGTAATTGACATCCTCAGCTGTTTTCCTGTGTGCCCTACCCTCCAATCAGCTCTCAGAGCTCTCCTCACTGAGTTATGCAGTATGTAACTATTAACTTCAGCTCTTTGTCCCCTGCTTTCTGAAGGCTCAGACAAGCTTTATAAATTCTAGACTTTGAATGGCTGTAGAGAAGAGAGGACTACAGATAAACAGGTACAACTTATGTAGGAGGATTTGTTTCATCTCTGTGTATCACCTGAGGCCAGTCACTTCACTGGGTATAAGTAAGGGTTTAGAACCACTTTAAGCTGCAAATGGCCCAAACAATTTTTTGGATGTAGTCCATCTTTAAATGATAATGTTTGACGATTGCGCAGCTTCTCTAAAAGAAACAGACTTATAAAGTTTAGCCAATAAGAATGTGAGCACAAGCTCACCCTGAATGGTGAAGATAAGAATGTTTGAATGAAGAAAAGGCAATCAGTAAATAATAGATTACTTATGCAAATTCCTTCAGACTGGTTTCAAAATAACTGTGTATTCCACATTCACAGGAAATAATAATCCATACAATGAGGGATGAATAAATTGTCTTATAATATGAAATGGAACGTGTAATGAAAAAAGAAACTGCCTGTGCATAATGATATGTTGTAACCGGCACAGAAAAATGGATAGAGTGATGAGAAACGCGTCGGTCTAGCAATCATGTTTATGGAGCGAATAAAAACCTAAAAAATACAGCGCTGTTCCTATGTAAACTTAATGTGAAATAATAAAACAATAATTACAAAAAATTGTGAATTATAAACGCAGCAGCAGCTTTAACCGTGAGATACCCACAATTCCAATAATTATTCCCAAATAAGCTGCGCTATACTGATCCGATAAATGCTATGTGAAGCAAATAAGTGAATAAATAAAGCATGAAATCAAAAATATTAACAAAGTGCAGACAGGGAAATGCATATACTAATGTTCAAATATTAGTCCATCATTCCATCAACAAAAAATGTTGTGCTTGTAATCTCCAACGTGTTTTAAACACACCACACCGATATAGGAAAAGTGTCATCAGAGTTTGCAGGAAAAAAAGAGAGGACTTCCACCACCAACACTACTGCCGCTTACCAGCTACACTGATCCCATCTCAGAGACCAGATATCGCCAAATCAAAAACGCTTCCTCTGAGTCAGGACTGCATGGAGGGTGTATCCTCTTTAAGCGCTTGGTTCAAGTGGTTAGAAGAATCCTACGGCCACACCGCTTATTCCAATGGTTAGAAAAATCCTACGGCCACACCGCTCATTGCCCAGCACATATAATAACGAAAGGAATCGCCATAGTGTGATATAGTCACGAAATTTAATATAATAAAAAAGATTGCACTTACATCAAGTAGAAAAAGCTTTGCTTTGTAAAACAAACAGATTCGCCGGCCGGCTTAGTAACGCTGCCCGTCGCTTCCGGGTCCAGCGTAGATCGGGGTGACGTCAGTACGTCGCTCCTCCCTACGCTGTTTCGTTATAGGTGCCCCTGGAAGACGTTACCTATAACGAAACGGCGTAGGGAGGAGCGACGTACTGACGTCACCGCAATCTACGCTGGACCCGGAAGCGACGGGCAGCGTTACTAAGCCGGCCGGCGAATCTGTTTGTATATTAGACATGTGCATTCGTTTTCGTCCGAATGCATTTTCGTCCGAATTTCAGCTATTTTCGTTTTCATTTTGACAAACGATAACGAAAGCACAAAATCTGAAAAACGAAAGATCCGACATAAATAAATGCTTTATTTTCGTTTTCATTGTTACAACAGTTCGATATAGAATAGGAGATTCGACATGACTCTGACAACAATGTGTCTATAGAACCTGTGGTCGAATGTGCCTAACCTTCCGCATTCCGGCGGCTGACGTTTCTTATATACGGAGGGCGGGGCCACCCGTCACCTGACCCCGCCCCCCTCTGACGCAAGGGGAAACCCGGGGTTCCCTGTGACGTAGGGGTGACCCGCACCCCTCTGATGTAACACAGGCAGGTTTCCGTTACATCAGAGGGGGGTGGGGTCAGGTGACGGGTGGCCCCGCCCTCCGTATATAAGAAACGTCAGCCGCCGGAATGCCTGTAGTGTCTCCGTGGAGGAGACAGAAGAAGGATGGATCGCTGCGCTGGATGAGATGAGACATCACTGGAGAGATGACCGTCCGTCGCTGGATAGCAAGAGTGGATTACCGCCGCTGGAATCTTTTTTTTATTTTTAATAAAGGAATTTTTCAAAAGTGTGTTTGTTTTATTTAACCATTTTTTACATTTTCTTTGTGAAATGGTAGGGGTACTTTTGTACCCCCTTACCATTTCAAACAGGGGGGGGGCCGGGATCTGGGGGTCCCCTTGTTAAAGGGGGCTTCCAGATTCTGATAAGCCCCCCGCCCGCAGACCTCCACAACCACCGGCCAGGGTTGTGGGGATGAGGCCCTTGTCCTCATCAACATGGGGACAAGGTGCTTTGAGGGGTCACAGACCCCCAAAGCATCCTCCCAATGTTGAGGGCATGTGGCCTGGTACGGTTCAGGAGGGAGGGGGGGCCGCTCTCTCGTCCCCCCCTCTTTTCCTGCGGCCTGCCAGGTTGCGTGCTCGGATAAAGGGTCTGGTATGGATTTTTAGGGGAAACCCCACATAAATTTTTTTTTTAATTTGACGCGGGGTTCCCCTTAATATCCATACCAGACCTGAAGGGTCTGGTTATGGATATTTAGGGGGAACCCCACATCAAATTTTTTCTTAAATTTGAGGCAGGGTTCCCCTTAATATCCATACCAGACCTGAAGGGCCTGGTAATTGAATTTGGGGGACCCCCACGCTTTTTTATTTTTTTTTTTTTTTTTTTATCAATGACTTTCAATGAGTGTTCTCTGTATTACGGAGCCGACAATTCATAATAGCTGCGAGTGATTTTAAAGGACTTTTTTTCCTGCATAAATGACACTTTGTGCAGGGACAATTCTAAGCATGGGAAACATGCGCCCCTTCACATGCATACTATAGACAACCCCCCCCCCTACGAAATTTAAAGGAATATTACACTTTTATTGTTTCACTTTAATCATTATTAAAATCACTGCTCCCGAAAAAACGGCCGTTTTTAAAACTTTTTTTTGCATTGATACATGTCCCCTGGGGCAGGACCCGGGTCTCCAAACACTTTTTAGGACAGTAACTTGCAAATTAGCCTTTAAAATTAGCACTTTAGATTTTGAACGTTGGAGTCCCATAGACTTTAATAGGGTTCTAAAGTATGCTATATAGTTAGCTCCGTCGAATCTTCTTTATACATTGACAGACACCATAAGCCTTCCAAGACAGATTCGACCGTAATTCATGTGGATTTTCGGACGAATGCAATTTTTGAACGAAAAACGAAATAAATAAAAACGAATTTCGGGAGTAACTAAATAAATTAAGTTTTCGGACGAAAACGAAATTCCGAAACGAAATATTTTACTCTGCACATGTCTATTGTATATCACACTATGGCGATTCCTTTCGTTATTATATGTGCTGGGCAATGAGCGGTGTGGCCGTAGGATTTTTCTAACCATTGGAATAAGCGGTGTGGCCGTAGGATTCTTCTAACCACTTGAACCAAGCGCTTAAAGAGGATACACCCTCCATGCAGTCCTGACTCAGAGGAAGCGTTTTTGATTTGGCGATATCTGGTCTCTGAGATGGGATCAGTGTAGCTGGTAAGCGGCAGTAGTGTTGGTGGTGGAAGTCCTCTCTTTTTTTCCTGCAAACTCTGATGACACTTTTCCTATATCGGTGTGGTGTGTTTAAAACACGTTGGAGATTACAAGCACAACATTTTTTGTTGATGGGATGATGGACTAATATTTGAACATTAGTATATGCATTTCCCTGTCTGCACTTTGTTAATATTTTTGATTTCATGCTTTATTTATTCACTTATTTGCTTCACATAGCATTTATCGGATCAGTATAGCGCAGCTTATTTGGGAATAATGTTTATGGAGCGGGCAGTCACAGAGCAACATATAAGACATTTAGGAGCAATTGGAATGTGTGCAGGTCAGGATTCATTTGTATCGTTCCGCTCACAACTAATATTTCATTTACAAGTGGATGCTGGGGTTGGATGACTTTCTGACTTTATTTCTTGGGGAGTTGGGAGTACTAAGCATAACATGCCTAGATAATCTCACCTGGAATGGGGAATAGTCCTGGAAATTTTGTTTTGAAATGTTGCCAACTATGATACTTAATGAGCATCCTTAACCACTTAACAACCGGCCCATAGCCGAATGATGTCTACAGGGCGGTTGTTTAACTCTGAGAGGCCGTCACATGATGTCCTCCCAGAATTCCGCTCTCGCGTGCCCCCTGGGGCGCACACTCGAGAGCATCCGTGACCGCCGGGTCCATCACGGATCACGGTAAACGGCCGTTCATCGCGGCCGTTTACCACGTGATTGCTCCGTCAAATGACGGAGTGATCACTTGTAAACAAACCGGCGTCATGTTATGACGCCGGTTCCTCCCTCTCCCTCTCTGTACAGATCGGTACAGCGGAGGGGGAAGAGATCGGTATCAGCAGCGCTGTGGGCTGCATCTGCAGTGTCCACATCGCTGCTCACCGAAATTTAACCCCTCAATTCCCTGCCAATACTCTGCAATACCAGCCAATACTTTGCAATACCAGCCAATACTCTGCAATACCAGCCAATACTCTGCAATACCCAGCCAATACTCTGCAATACCCAGCCAATACTCTGCAATACCCAGCCAATACTCTGCAATACCCAGCCAATACTCTGCAATACCCAGCCAATACTCTGCAATACCCAGCCAATACTCTGCAATACCTGCCAATACTCTGCAATACCCTGCCAATACTCTGCAATACCCTGCCAATATTCTGCAATACCCTGCCAATATTCTGCAATACCCACCAATATTCTGCAATACCAGCTAATACTCTGCAATACCCGCTAATACTCTGCAATACCCGCTAATACTCTGCAATACCAGATAATACTCTGCAGTACCCACCAATACTCTGCAGTACCCGCCAATACTCTGCAGTACCCGCCAATACTCTGCAGTACCCGCCAATACTCTGCAGTACAATTCCATCCAATACTCTGCAATACCTTGCCAATACTCTGCAATACCCTGCTATAAATTGCCATACCCGGAGATACCCAGCCATACTCGGAGATACCCAGCCATACTCGGAGATACCCTGCAATACCCAGCCATAGACATCTCCCCCCCTCCCCCCTCCTGCCGCCCTCCGGTGCTTCTACCGACTCACCAATACGATCAAAGCCAGAATCTTTTTTTTTATTTCAGGCTTCTCAGCTTAGAGGTGAGATGTGGGGTCTTATTGACCGCATATCTCACTGTAAAGAGGACCTGTCATGCCATATTCCTATTACAAGGGATGTTTACATTCCTTGTAATAGGAATAAACGTGATCAAAAAATTTATTTTTGGGGAAAAAAATGTCAAACTAAAATAAATGAAGTAAAATGAACAATAAAAAAAAAAATTTTTTAAAGCGCCCATGTCCCCATGTGCTCGCATGTAGAAAGCGAACACATACGTAAGTCCCGCCCACATATGAAAACGGTGTTCAAACCACACATGTGAGATATCGCTGTGAACGTTAGAGCGAGAGCAATAATTCTAGCCCTAAACCTCCTCTGTAACTCAAAACATGTAACCAGTAAAAAAATTTAAAGCGTCGCCTATGGGGATTTTTAAGTAGCAACGTTTGGCGCCATTCCACGAGCGTGTGCAATTTTGAAGAGTGACATGTTAGGTATCTATTTACTCGGCGTAACTTCATCTTTCACATTATGCAAACATTTGGCTAACTTTACTGTTTTTTTTTTTTTTTTAAGCACAAAACAGTTTTTTTTCCAAAAAACGCGTTCGAAAAATTGCTGCGCAAATATCATGTGAGATACAAAGTTGCAACAACCACCATTGTATTCTCCAGGGTGTTTGCTAAAAAAACATATATAATGTTTTGGGGTTCTATGTAATTTTCTAGCAAATAAATGATGATTTTTACATGTAGGAGAGAAATGTCAGAATTGCCCTGGGTGCTCCAGAACGCCTGAAGGTGCTCCCTGCATGTTGGGCCTCTGTATGTGGCCACGCTGTGTAAATGCACCATCAGAGTGCCCCCCTTACATCAGTGTCACCATCAGAGTGCCCTCTTTCATCAGATGTCCCCATCAGAATGCCCCCTTATATGGCTGGCTTTTACAAGTGCCAATTATTGCTGGGCCCCTGGAGTTATGGGCCCAGAATCCGACCTACCTCCTATATTTGTATCCCAGCCATTACCTGTGCATCTACCCTGATAAAAGAGGGGACTCTGAAGAGGACTCTGATATAAGGGGGACTAATATGAGGACTGTGAAGAGGACTTTGATTTAAGGGAACTCATATGGGGACTCTGATGTAAGAAGGAGTTTGATAATGTAAGGCGAGACTCTGTTAAGGACCCTGATGTAAAGGGGACTCATGGGAATCTGTAAAAGGGAACTCTATTGTAAGAGGGCTGTGATGTACAGAGGGGGCCCTGATGTAAGTGGGGACTCTGAAGAAGACTTTGATATAAGGGGGACTCATATGGGGACTTTGATGTGAGGAGGACTATGATGATGTAAGAGGGGAATCTGTAAAGGACCCTGATGTAAAGGGGACTCATATGGGAATCTGTAAAAAGGGAACTCTATTGTAAGGGGGCTGTGATGTACAGTGGGGGCCCTGATGTAAGCAGGGACTCTGAAGAAGACTTTGATATAAGGGGGACTCATATGAGGACTCTGGTGTAAGAAGGACTTTGGTGATGTAAGTGACTCTTTAACGGACCCTGACGTAAAGGGGACTTATATGGGAATCTGATGTAAGGGGAACGCTATTATAAGGGGACCTGATGTTACCCGGGGACTCTGAAGTGGACTTTGATAAAAGGGGAATCATATGGGGACTCTGATGTAAGGAGGACTTTGATGATGTAAGGGGGGGGGGGCACTCTGTGAAGGACCCTAATGTAAAGAAGACTCTGGAGAAATCCTGGAGGCGAGCATGGAATCTGAATATAAAAAGGGGAACTCTATTGGAAAGGGGCTGCATACCTCCCAATTGTCCCTGATTTGGAGCAATGTCCCTCTGTCCCTCATTCCTCCTCATTTGTCCCTCATATTGGTCTGATCCATATAGTTGTATATAAAATGCACTTTTTATCTATCTTAAAGTGTTTCTCAGCGCTAAACCTTTCATCTGATTTCTAAATTGCTGCATTTGTAAATTCCAAAAGCCGATATAAAGGAATAGTAGTGGTAAAAAAAAGCACTTTTTTGTGGGTTTAAACAATCTTTTTTTTTGTACAGTTCTCCTTTAAGGGGGCGTGGCCATGGGTGTGTCCTATGCCTGCATACTTTTGCTGATAGGTGTCCCTCATTCCCATCTCAAAAAGTTGGGAGGTGTGGGGCTGTGATGTAGGAAGGGGGCCCTGATGTAAGTGCTGCTCTGAAGAAGACTTTGATAATAGGGGGACTCATACAGGGACTCTGATGTAAGGAGGACTTTGATGATGTAGGGGGGGGGGGGGGGCTCAGGTTTATTAGAATTTTATTTGCTTTGTTTTATTGAAGTTCTTTGTTATTGTTCTGGCTGTTTGCAAATACAGTAAAAGATATTTATTCATAAAAATGTAATACATTTATTTATAAAACTGTTTTTTTTGTTTGTTTGTTTTTTTTTGTGTGTTTTTTTTGCCCTGCAAAACATTTGTTCAATATACAATGCGGCCCTCATACTGAGCAGTGGGAGACTCCTGATCTGGGTCAGAGCTGGTAATCCTTTTGTATATCGTTTTCTTTTTCTGGGTTCCTCATTCTGCTGTGATCAGTGTACTCTGTGCTGTACACTCCCCACCCGTCTTCTCCGCTTTATTTCTTTCTGAACTATGATTGTTTCTGTGCCTCTACCTTTCAGTTCTGGGTGAGTTTGTGGCGTTTTCATAGAACAAGCGGCAGTAAGTGAGGAACATTCTCTACCTGCCAGTCTGATTATCCGCCACTTAAATCAAAGACAGGATGAATCTGATTAGGCTGAATCGCTTAGCGCTGCTTCCCAGAATTCCCTCTGCCCGGTGCTGCCGCCCCCACTCCTTCTGCAGAGTCTCCTGTTGTGTTACACCTGTCCATGGATTACACGAGTCTAGGTGGAACTTCCAACAGATGTATAAAAACTCCAATAAATCCATTTATCTATAACCTATGTATTCTTTATCCTATCTATTTGTCTATCTATCTAATTCTATCTGATTCTATCTATCCATCTTATTCAATCTATTTATCTAATTCTATCTTATTCTATCTATCTAATTCTATCTGATTCGACCTATCTATCTATCTTATTCTATCTATCTACCTAATTCTATTTATTGCTATCTTATTCTATCTATCTATTTATATCTAATTCTTTCTATCTAATTCTACCTGATTCTATCCATCTAATTCTATCTATCTATTTAATTCTATTTATCTATCTATGTATCTATCTAATTCTACATTATTCTATCTTATTCTGTCCATCTATCTAATTCTATCTGATTCTATCTATCTATCTATCCATCTTATTCAATCTATTTAACTAATTCTATCTTACGCTATCTAATTCTAATCTAATTCTATCTATCTAATTCTATCTGATTCTATCTGATTCTATCTGATTCTATCTATCTATCTATCTATCTATCTATCTATCTATCTATCTATCTATCTATCTATCTTATTCTATTTATTGCTATCTTATTCTATCTATTTATATCTAATTCTATCTATCTGAATCTATCTGTCTATCTAATTCTATTTATTGCTATCTTATTCTATCTATTTATATCTATATCTATCTATCTATCTATCTATCTATCTATCTATCTATCTATCTATCTATCTATCTATCTATTTCTTTCTATCTAATTCTATCTGATTCGATCTATCTATCGGTCTATCTATCTATCAATCAATCTATTTCTTTCTATCTATACATCTAATTCTATCTGATTCTATCCATCTAATTATATCGGATTCTATCCATCTAATTTTATCTATATATCTAATTCTATCTGATTCTATCCATCTAATTCAATCTATCTATATATCTATCTATTAATTATATCTATTTATCTATTGTATCTATCTAATTATACATTATTATATTTATCTTATTCTATCTATCTATCTATCTATCTATCTGATTCTATCTATCCATATTATCCAATCTATTTATCTAACTCTATTTTACGCTATCTAAATCTTATTCTATAAAAAATATATCTGATTCTATCTATTTAATTCTATCTGATTCAATCTATCTATCGATCTTATTCTGTCTATCTAATTCTACTCATTGCGTTTTTTTTATCTATTTATATCTAATTCATTCTATCTATCTAATTATTTATATCTAATTCTATCTTATTCTAGCTATCTAATTATATCTATATATCTAATTCTATCGGATTCTATCAATCTAATTCTATCTATCTAATTCTATTTATCTATCTATTTAATTATTTGTATTTATCTATCTATCTATCTATCTATCTATCTATCTATCTATCTATCTATCTATCTATCTATCTATCTATCTATCTATCTATCTATTTAATTCTATTTATCTATCTAATTCTATCTAATTCTTTCTATCTATCTATATCTATCTGTTTTTTTTATCTAAATCTATCTATCTATGGCTGGCCATACATTATACAATTTCCTTGTACAATTTTCTTTTAAATTTACCAAAACCAAATAAAACGAAGGTCTCACCTAAACACACTCAATTTGTATGCAATCCCTGGCACTACATAGTTGAAGGGTAAATCTAAAGGAAATTGTATACTGTAATTTATGGCCAGCTTAATTCTGTCAGGCAGGTAACAATGGCGTCATCGCGTGTAGCGGAAGTGACGGCGCACACCATTCTTACCGAATTGTATACTAATGTGAGTGTTACTTTAGCGTCCCCCGCTCCGCTTGGCGGCGCAGGCATTCTTACTGTGGGCACAGCCGGACACCCACTACGCATGCGTGAGCGGCGACGCGTGCCATGATACGGCGTGGAGTCATCTGTGACTTGTCACATGTCCCAGATGACTGCGCCGAGGGGAAGTGACATCAGGTGCACGGGCACTGAAGGAGGCAGACTACGAGGGACCCCCTAGCAACAGGCATTGAGTTAAATTTTTTATTTTTTCCAAATGTATTTTTTTCATTTTTTTTAGGAATTTTAATCTTTTTTTTGGGGGGGGGGGGGGGGAACACCACTTTAAGCAGGCCACCATCGCGTTGCTATACAATCCTGGGACCAGCAATCTCCAGTACAGAGGGGAGACAATGCAGGAGACCCTGCTGGCTAACGCGTATTTATTTCTACGTGCTAGTGAGTAGTTTTTATATTTTTTACAAAATAAATTCACTTGGGATAATGCTCTAGGCTATTCTTTTATCTTTCTGGTGTGCCAGATGTGCCTGGGCACACCCTAATCACTCTGTGTGGTGCTGATTCCCTCTACTGCCTGGGCTTCCCCTATTGTGTTTACTATGCTTCAGTTTGTGAATGATCAGGAACCTGCTCAGCACATGTTATTATAATATTTATTATTTAGCACAGCACATAGATTATAACTTATGTTTAGGCTCCAAACACAACAATGCGTTTTTTTCATGCTTTTTGCAGAAATGCAGGACACTTATTAAGATCGGTTCCTATGGAACACGTTCACTTCAATGCATTTTATGCCTCTGCATTTTTGGAAAGGGTCAGGAACTGTGTTCTTAGGGAGTGCTTGCTAACTGGGGCGGGGGGGGGGGGGGGGGGGTGCTTGTACTGTGGGAAGACAGAGATCTGTGTTCCTGCTTCTCTACCTTCCCTATTTTGCCTAGTGGTAGCACTGACCCTGATCATTAATGATATTAAAATGCGGGACAAAGTGTGTCCTGCATTGAATCAATATGGGAATTACCATTCTGCTTGGAAATCTGGGATGCTCCCAGTATTATATAGGACAGGTGACAACCCTAGATGGGGCTCAGCAGATCTTCCAACTGTCAGAAACCATAAAATCAGGCCGAGACAGAAGTACAGTTAACCACTTTCAGACCGGACCATTTTGCTGGTAAATGACCAGAGGTCTTTTTACACTTTGGCACTGCGCTGCTTTAACTGGTAATTGCGCGGTCATGCAATGTTGTACCCAAACGAAATTTGCGTCCTTTTCTTCCCACAAATAGAGCTTTCTTTTAAAGGTATTTGACTGATTCTGCGATTTTTATTTTTTGCGATATAAACGTAAAAAGACCGCAAATTTTGAAAAAAAATGATATTTTCTACTTTTTGTTATTAGAAAAATCCAATAAACTCAATTTTAGTCATACATTTAGGCCAAAATGTATTCAGCCACATGTCTTTGGTAAAAAAAAAGTCAATAATTGTATATTTATTGGTTTGCGCAAAAGTTGTCACATCTACAAACTAAGGTACATTTTCTGGAATTTACGCAGCTTTTATTTTATGACTGCCTATCTCATTTCTTGAGGTGCTAAAATGGCAGGGCAGTACAAAACCCCCCCAAATGACCCCATTTTGGAAAGTAGACACCCTAAGGAAATTTATAAGAGGCATGTTGAGCCCATTGAATATTTTATTTTTTTGCCGCAAGCGATTGAATAATGACAAAAAAAAAAATTTTTTTTTTTTTTTACACAAAGTTGTCACTAAATGATATATTGCTCACACATGCCATGGTTATATGTGGAATTGTACCCCAAAATACATTCTGCTGCTTCTCCTGAGTACGGGGATACCACATGTGGTCGACTTTTTGGAAGCCTAGCCGCGTACGGGGCCCCGAAAGCCAAGCACCGCCTTCAGGATTTCTAAGGGCATACATATGTCATTTTACTCCTCACTACCTATCACAGTTTTGAAGGCCATAAAATGCCAAGATGGCACAAAACCCCCACAAATGACCCCATTTTAGAAAGTAGACACCCCAAGCTATTTGCTGAGAGGCATGTTGAGTCCATGGAATATTTTATATTTTGCCACAAGTTGCGGGAAAATGACAAACTTTATAAATTTTTCACAAAGTTGTCACTAAATGATATATTGCTCACACATGCTATGGGCATATGTGAAATTACACCCCAAAATAAATTCTGCTGCTTCTCCTGAGTACGGGGATACCACATATGTGGGACTTTTTGGGAGCCTAGCCGCGTACGGGGCCCCGAAAACCAAGCACCGCCTTCAGGCTTTCTAAGGGCATACATTTTTAATTTCACGCCTCACTACCTATTACAGTTTTGAAGGCCATAAAATGCCAAGATGGCACAAAACCCCCACAAATGACCCCATTTTAGAAAGTAGACACCCCAAGCTATTTGCTGAGAGGCATGTTGAGTCCATGGAATATTTTATATTTTGCCGCAAGTTGCGGGAAAGTTACAAACTTTTTTTTTTTTTTTTTCACAAAGTTGTCACTAAATGATATATTGCTCACGCATGCCATGGGCATATGTGAAATGACACCCCAAAATAAATTCTGCTGCTTCTCCTGAGTACGGGGATACCACATATGTGGGACTTTTTGGGAGCCTAGCTGCGTACGGGGCCCCAAAAGCCAAGCACCGCCTTCAGGCTTTCTAAGGGCGTAAATCTTTGATTTCACGCCTCACTACCTATTACAGTTTTGAAGGCCATAAAATGCCAAGATGGCACAAAACCCCCACAAATGACCCCATTTTAGAAAGTAGACACCCCAAGCTATTTGCTGAGAGGCATGTTGAGTCCATGGAATATTTTATATTTTGCCGCAAGTTGCGGGAAAATTACAAACTTTATTTTTTTTATTTTTTTTTTCACAAAGTTGTCACTAAATGATATATTGCTCACGCATGCCATGGGCATATGTAAAATGACACCCCAAAATAAATTCTGCTGCTTCTCCTGAGTACAGGGATACCACATGTGTGGGATTTTTTGGGAGCCTAGGTGCGTACGGGGCCCCGAAAGCCAAGAACCGCCTTCAGGCTTTCTAAGGGCGTAAATCTTTGATTTCACGCCTCACTACCTATTACAGTTTTGAAGGCCATAAAATGCCAAGATGGCACAAAACCCCCACAAATGACCCCATTTTAGAAAGTAGACACCCCAAGCTATTTGCTGAGAGGCATGTTGAGTCCATGGAATATTTTATATTTTGCCACAAGTTGCGGGAAAATTACAAACTTTTATTTTTTTTTATTTTTTTTTCACAAAGTTGTCACTAAATGATATATTGCTCACACATGCCAGGGACATATGTGAAATGACACCCCAAAATAAATTCTGCTGCTTCTCCTGAGTACGGGGATACCACATGTGTGGGACTTTTTGGGAGCCTAGTTGCGTACGGGGCCCCGAAAACCAAGAACCGCCTTCAGGATTTCTAAGGGGGTAAATTTTTGATTTTACACCTCACTACCTATCACAGTTTTGAAGGCCATAAAATGCCAAAATAGCACAAAACCCCCCAAAATGACCCCATTTTGGAAAGTAGACACCCCAAGCTATTTGCCGAGAGGCATGGTGAGTATTTTGCAGCTCTCATTTGTTTTTGAAAATGAAGAAAAAAAAAAATAATGTATATTTTTTTTCTTTTTTTCAATTTTCAAAACTTTGTGACAAAAATGAAGGTCTGCAAAATACTAACCATACCTCTCGGCAAATAGCTTGGGGTGTCTCCTTTCCAAAATGGGGTCACTTGGGGGGATTTTGTGCTATCTGGGCATTCCATGGCCTCCGAAACTGTGATAGGCAGTGAGGAATGAAATCTAAAATTTACACCCTTAGAAATCCTGAAGGTGGTGCTTGGATTTTGGGGTACCGTACGCGGTTAGGCTCCCAAAAGGTCTCACACTTGTGGTATCCCCGTACTCAGGAGAAGCAACAGAATGTATTTTGGGGTGTAATTTTACATATAACCATGGCATGTTTGAGCAATATATCATTTAATGACAACTTTGTGCAAAAAAAATAAAAAAAATAATAATAATGTATTTTTTCCACAACTTTTGTCAAAATATAAAATATTCCATGGACTCGACATGCCTCTCAGCAAATAGCTTGGGGTGTCTACTTTCTAAAATGGGGTCATTTGGGGGGGTTTTGAACTGTCCTGGCATTTTATGCACAACATTTAGAAGCTTATGTCACACATCACCCACTCTTCTAACCACTTGAAGAAAAAGCCCTTTCTGACACTTTTTGTTTACATGAAAAAATATTTTTTTTTGCAAGAAAATTACTTTGAACCCCCAAACATGAAGTGTTTTTTTAAAGCAAAAGCCCTACCGATTAAAATGGTGGGTGTTTCATTTTTTTTTTTCACACGGTATTTGCGCAGCGATTTTTCAAACGCATTTTTTGGGGAAAAAACACACTTTTTTTTATTTTAATGCACTAAAAATCACTATATTGCCCAAATGTTTGATGAAATAAAAAATATGATCTTAGGCCGAGTACATGGATACCAAACATGACATGCTTTAAAATTGCGCAGAAACGTGCAGCGGCGACAAACTACGTACATTTTTAAAAGCCTTTAAATGCCTTTACAGGTGACCACTTTAGATTTACGGAGGAGGTCTACTGCTAAAATTAGTACCCTCGATCTGACCTTCGTGGTGATACCTCACATGCATGGTGCAATTGCTGTTTACATATGCCACCAGACCAACGCTTGCGTTCCATGTTGCGCCTTAGCAGGGGGGTACAGGGGTGTTTTTTTTTATTAATTTTTTTTTTATTATTTATTTTGCTTTTTTATTTTATTTTTAAACTGTTCCTTTCATTTATATATATTTTTTTATGATTTTTATTGTTATCTCAGGGAATGTAAATATCCCCTATGATTGCAATAGATAGTGACAGGTACTCTTTTTTTTAAAAATTAGGGTCTATCAGACCCTAGATCTCTCCTCTGTCCTCAAAGCATCTGACCACACCAAGATCGGTGTGATAAAATGCTTTCCCAATTTCCCAATGGCGCTGTTTACATCCCGCAAAATCTAAGTCATGAAATGTTTGTAGCTTCCGGTGTCTTAGGCCATAGAGATGATTGGAGCCATTCTGGTCTCTGATCAGCTCTATGGTCAGCTGGCGGAACCACCGGCTGCATTCTCAGGTTCCCTGTTGGGACAGGAGAGCCTGAGAAAACCATGGAAGATGGTGCGGGGGGGGGGACATTCCCTCCCACTGCTTGTAAAAGTAGTCTAGAGGCTAATTAGCCGCTAGGATTACTTTTACATAAAAGCCGACCGCTGGCTGAAAAGAATGATACCAAGATGATACCTAAACCTGCAGGCATCATTCTGGTATAAGCACTCAAAGTCCCGCAACATACCAGTATGTTGCTGGAACTGGTTGGGCATATATTGTAATTTTTTTTTCATGCAGCCTGTGGGCTGAACGAAAAAAAAATATTGATCGGTGGGTATGCCCACCATTAGATACCACCCTTCATCCACCCACTTTCTAATGGTGGGCATACATGCACCATTTATATATGCCGAAGCATGGGGGCATCCTCCCGCAAAAGGTAGGAGCAGATCGCTCCTCCACCCCTTATGCCCCCATGCTTCGGCATATATGCTCTTTTTTAACTGTGGTGGTGAAATCACCCCCGACAGTGCTGGAGTCGCGGCTTTATGTATCATGGGAGCAAACGCTGTTGCTGTCAAGATAAATAAATCCGCTCTGCAGCAGAATGGCGTACCTGCTAAGCAAATGATGGTTAACAATAAAACAAAGTAACATTACAGTATAACAGTAGGACTTACCATACCTGCAAAGCAAATACAAAAAAAATCGCAAAAAATAACACATTTAACACAATCTGTGCCTAAAATATATATATGCCGAAGCATGGGGGCATCCTCCCGCAAAAGGTAGGAGCAGATCGCTCCTCCACCCCTTATGCCCCCATGCTTCGGCATATATGCTCTTTTTTTAACTGTGGTGGTGAAATCACCTCCGACAGCGCTGGAGTCGTGGCTTTACGTATCGTGGGAGCAAACGCTGTTGCTGTCAAGATAAATAAATCCACGCTACAGCTGAATGGCGTACCTGAAAACAAAAAATGGTTAACAATAAAACATTGCAGAATAGAATACAGTACAAAGGAGCAGAACAATAGAGAGAGAATAGAGAGAGAGAGAACAATAAAACGACAACTATTTTTGGTTTTTTTATTTTATATTTTTTTTGGTTTTTTGTTTTTTTTACTTTTTTTTTTTTTTTTTTAAACACTTTTTTATGTAACTTTAACACTTCTGTTGTAACGGTTCCAGCGGTTTGGGTCTCTCAAAATGCGATGGCATCTTGGGAGACCCTGTGAACGTGTGCCTAGCCTGTGCAATGCTGTACCCTACGCTAATACTCAACTAGTTCATGGTAGCGTTCAAAACATTCACCAATGCAAAGACCAGGATTGTCAGGACAGCGGGGACAACAATAACGGGTGTCACGCCTAAATCCGCGCTTTCTGCAGACACGACATTTTCTTTGGGGGGCTCGTTGGGTAGGGGTACTCGGGAGGACATAAAGATAATGCCTCTCATGCAGCCGGCTTACTGCATCTGGTAGGGGAAGGTGAGGTGGAGCACCGTCTGGATACAGAAGGGCTCTGACGATATCCTCCTGGAATTTGAGGAAGGATCCAGTCCGTCCTGAAGCTTTGTGTAGTACATAAGCATTCAGTATAGCCAATTGGAATAAATAAACAGACACTTTTTTGTACCAGCGTCTGGCCTTACGGGCAACTAGATACGGCGCCAACAACTGGTCATTGAGGTCCACCCCTCCCATGTTAAGGTTATATTTGTGGACACAGAGGGGTTTCTCCACAATACCAGTCGCCGTAGGAATTTGGACCGTCGTGTCTGCATGAAGGGAGGTAAGAACGAAAACATTCTTATTATCCCTCCACTTCATAGCGAGCAAATTATTACTGCGCAAGCAGGCTCTCTCCCCCAGCCTAAGAGGGGACTCTACAAGCCGCTGGGGAAAGCCCCGGCGATTAGGTCGCACGGTGCCACATGCTCCAATCTGCTGATCAAACAAGTGACTAAACAGTGGCACGCTTGTGTAATAATTGTCCACGTACAAGTGGTACCCCTTTCCGAATAAGGGTGACACCATGTCCCACACTATCTTGCCAGCGCTTCCTATGTAATCAGGGCAGTTCTCCGGCTCTACGTGACTATCTCTACCCTCATAAACCATGAAACTACGTGTATAGCCTGTGGCCCTGTCACAGAGCTTATACATCTTGACCCCGTATCTGGAACGCTTGTTGGGGACGTATTGTTTGAATGACAAGCGACCAGAAAACTTAATCAGGGACTCATCAACGCAGACAACTTGATGGGGAGTAAACATGTCTGCAAAACGTTGGTTGAAGTGGTTTATGAGGGGCCGAATTTTGTAGAGCCGATCGTATTCAGGGTCTCCACGAGGACGACAGAGTTCATTGTCGCTGAAGTGCATGAACCGCAAAATCATCTCGTATCGTGCCCTGGACATGGAAGCAGAGAACACGCGCATATGGTGAATTGGGTCAGTGGACCAATATGACCGCAATTCACTCTTTTTGGTTATGCCCATGTTGAGGGAGAGGCCCAGAAAGATTTTAAATTCGGAAACCGTAACTGGTTTCCATTGTTTGGCAAGGGCGGACTGGGGAATAGTGGCGATGTGTTGAGCAGCGTACAAATTGGTTTGGTCCACAATAGATCTATAGAGATCTTCGGTGAAAAACAGTGAGTAAAAGTCAAGTGTCTTAAAATCAACTGTTTCCACGTTAATGCCAGGTTGGCCAGTGAATGGGGGAAGTACGGGTTCTGCAGAAGATGTGGGCACCCAAATAGGATTGGCGAATTCTGCAGGAAGGGCACTATGGGTACGACGGGCCTGTCTTTGTCTTCTTCTTGGTGGCAGCGGGACACTACTTGTGCTTGCCACCTCGCCAGCTTGAACTGCACTTATGGGACTCGCCACGTCACCACGTGTTACTGCAGTGCTGGATGTACGTCCAGGGTGTACTAGGCCGCTGGTGCTTGCCAGTTCACCAGAAGGTTGAGCGGCTCTAGTACGTCTCTGCTCCATACGAGTGACCTGCGGTTCCTGCACCTCAACAACAGAATACATACGGGATTGGGCACACCTGTTCTTAGCAGCGGCCTCATCTCCGTCGTCAGAGCTATCTGTCATGGAGCCGCTGTCCTCTACAGGATCGTATTCTGAGCCTGAATCTGACAGATGAGTGACGTCCTCTTCACTATCTGTCATGCTCAGAAACGTGTAGGCCTCTTCACTAGTGTACCTTCGCTTTGCCATTTTGGGCTCTAAATTTAGGGGTACACTAGTGAGACTCACAGGTAAAAAAGCACCTAGCCTGTCAGCAAATGTTTCAAAACGCTACAAAAAAAACTGTTAGCGATCGCAGGGATCAAGCCTGACTCTGCGAACGCTGCAGTTATGTGTGTTGTGTTTTGTAAGTGACAGTGATCGATCGATACTGCACTTGGGTGGGCTGGGCTGGGCTTGGCGGAGGGGCTAAACGCAGGTGCTAGCGGGTATCTGGGCTGATCCCGCTAACAATGCGTTTTGGGAAACCTAAAATGAAGGCAACGCTAATATATATCTGATCAGATACTATATTACTAAGGGAGGTGTATGCTTTGCGCGTGGGTGTTAGCGGTACTGGCACTAACCTGACGCTGGGGCGACGCAGGCCTTATCTGACCCTCAAACTTATATCACCCGCCGGGTGATCAGGGGGTTAAACCTTTATTAGGTAATAAATGGCGGGTGCCCTGAAACAAAAAAAAAATAACTAACCAACCAGCGTCACCTGTAACAGTTATATGGTGATCACTGGTGAAAGGGTTAACTGGGGGGCAATCAGGGGGCTATGCGGTAGTATATGGGGGTCCCTGACGCTATAAAAAGCTGCGGCGAACCTAAATACTTACCTGCCTAACTAGCGTCACCTGTGACACTAATACAGCGATCAGAAAAAAATCGCTTATTAGTGACACTGGCGACGGGGGGTGATCACGGGGTTAAACCTTTATTGGGGGGGTTAGGGGGGCACCCTAGAGCTAAAGGGGGCTAACCCTAACTGCCCTAACAGTTATTACAGTCACAAATGACACCAATGCAAAAAAAAAAAAAAAAAAAAAAAAAATAATAAAAAATGCACTTGGTGTCACTGTGACTGGGGGGGCAGGGGTGATTGGGGGGGTGATTGGGGGGTGATCAGGGGGGTGAAAAGTGTGCCTGGCGTGTTCTACTGTTAGTGTAGTGTTAGGTGCAACTCACCGATCCTCTCTCCTCCGTGCCGGAACGAAAAAGACCGACACGAGGAGAGATTACATCATTTCCTCTGCCTGTGTTTACAATACAGGAGAGGAAGTGATGTCACCGAGGATTTTCATTCGTCGGGAGCGATCGCGAGGGGGTGGCCATGAATGAATGGCCGTCCCCTCATCCCTGATCTCTCCCGAACGAATGCCGACCACCGCAGGCACCGGGGGGGGGCCCGATCGGGCCCCCCACCCGCGGGCAGGCAGGGACTTATATATACGCCAATATGCCTGCCCGTGCCATTCTGCCGACGTATATCGTCGTGCGGCGGTCGGCAAGTGGTTAAATCACGCTTAATTTAGTTTAATAATAAAAGTTAAAAGAAGAAACGTAGTCAAAACATAGCCAGAGTTCAGTAGCCGGAACTGATAGTCAACCAAGCCAGACGTTAGGGATCAATGTAGTGGAACAGCAAGCAGGATCTGGAGCCAGAAGGGATGTCAGCAAAGCCAGTCTTGAACAGGATCGCAGGAGATAGTCTCTGTGATGTGACCAAGGCGAAGGCAGAGATCCTCTGAACTGGACGGCTAAAGTAGGCAGGACTGACGAGCAGGATATCATCAAAAGCTGAGTATCTGTGGAGAGATAGGAGCTGGCAATTAGCCAACAGCTGAGTGGCCAGCTCAGAGAAGGAAGGGCTGAGTCCAGCCCTGACACCAACTACAGGCCACACGCAAAAAAAATGACATGGGGGCAGAGCAAAGACCAGTTCTCCTGTAGAGGGGGCAGCAGTGAGCTGTCTTTATTACAGGAAATACAGGCACAGAGGGAAAGGATGGGAGTTGTTTGTTTGAAGTAGGAATTCTGCACATATACTGTGTGCATACCTCCCAACTTTTTGAGATGGGAATGAGGGACACCTATTAGGAAAAATATGTAGACATAGGACACCCCCCCAGCCACGCCCCCCCCCCCCCCCCCCCCACAAAGAAGAATTACAAAAAAAATGATTAGTTAAACCTACAAGTGCTTTTTTTTTACCACTACTATTTCTTTATATTGGCTTTTGAGAGTAGCAAATGCAGCAAATTAGAAATTGGATGAAATGTTTAGCGCTGGGAAACACTTCTTGACAGATAAAAAGTGCATTTTATATACAAATATATAGATCAGACCAGAATGAGGGACAAATGAGGACAGAGGGACATTGTTCCAAATCAGAGACAGTCCCTCGAAATCAGAGACAGTTGGAAGCTATGCTTATATGGAGGGAATACACACAAGACACTGAGCTCTAAGGAAGAAAACACTCGCTGCTTGTATTCAGACATTTGTTTTGCCCGGAGTTCAGCTTTAAACGTCACAAGAAACAGACTCCCCTTGTACACTGTACAGAGTGCTCAGACTTCTTCTATTTATTATTACAGCCGAGATACCCGCAGGCAAGAATGTGATTTCACAATCAGCTCTGTGCTGGAAGTTTAGAGATTTTGCTTCATAAAAATAGAAGAAAATCTCCATAAATCATCATTTCTCTCTCCTCCCTGCCAACCGCTTTTCCTGTTTTGCCGAATTTGAAGTGGCAATCTGGCTGGTTGTGTTAATGTTGCCGGTATGAGTCGGAGATCTGTAATCAGCTGACGTTTCAGCAATCGGTCTCACTTCCTCGCATTATGAGAAGGATGCTTGTGAGCAGCTGTGTACACCCGGTTCCCATCCAAACTATTTTCATCTTTCCCTACCAGCCCGCCATCGCAACATTTCCAACCAGCCCGCCATCGGAAAGTTCCCTACCAGCCCGCCATCGCAACTTTCCCTACTAGCCTGCCATCACAACATTCCCAACCAGTCCGCCATTGGAAAGTTCCCTACCAGCCTGCCATCGTAACATACCCTATCAGCCTGCCATCGCAACTTTCCCTACTAGCCTGCCATCGCAACATTCCCAACTAGCCCGCCATCAGACAAGTCCCTACCAGCCCGTGATCACAACATTTCCAACCAGCCCGCCATCGGAAAGTTCCCTACCAGCCCGCAATGTTCTCAACCAGGCTGACATTGCAACATTTCTTACCAGTCCGCCATCGCAACATTACCTATCAGCCCGCCATTGCAATGTTTCCTACCAGACCACCATCGTAACGTTCCCTACCAGGCCGCCATCGCAACGTTCCCTACCAGCCTGCCATTGCAACATTTCCTACCATCCCACCATCGCAATGTTCCCTACCAGCCCGCCATCGCAACGTTCCCTACCAGCCTGCCAGTGCAAAGTTCCCTACCAGACCGCCATCGCAATGTTCACTACCAGCCTGTCATTGCAACATTCCCTACCATCGGAAAGTTCCCTACCAGCCTGCCATCACAATGTTCCCTACCATCCCGCCATCGCAAAGTTCCCCACAAGCCCGCCATCGCAAAGTTCCCTACCAGCCCACCATCGCAACATTCCCTACTAGCCTGCCATCGCAACTTTCAGTACCAGCCCGCCAGCGCAATGTTCACTACCAGCCCGCCATCGCAACGTTCCCTACCAGCCCACCATCGCAACGTTCACTACCAGCCCGCCATCGCAACGTTCACTACCAGCCCGCCATTGCAACATTCACTACCAGCCCGCCATCGCAACGTTCACTACCAGCCCGCCATCGCAACGTTCACTACCAGCCCGCCATCGCAACGTTCACTACCAGCCCGCCATCGCAATGTTCACTACCAGCCCGCCATCGCAATGTTCACTACCAGCCTGCCATCGCAACGTTCACTACCAGCCCGCCATCGCAACGTTCACTACCAGCCCGCCATCGCAATGTTCACTACCAGCCCACCATCGCAATGTTCACTACCAGCCTGCCATCGCAATGTTCCCTACCAGTCTGCCATCGCAAAGTTCCCTACCAGCCCGCCGTCACAACTTTTCCTACCAGCCCGTCATCGCAACTTTCTCTACCAGCCCACCATCGTAACGTTCCCTACCAGTCCTCCATCGCAACGCTCTCTACCAGCCCACCATCGCAACATTCCCTACCAGCCCGCCATCACAAAGTTCCCTACCAGCCCACCATCGCAACATTCCCTACCAGCCCGCCATCGCAAGGTTCCCTACGAGCCCGCCATCGCAAGGTTCCCTACGATCCCGCCATCAAAAATTTACCTACTGGCCTGCCATCGCAACGTTCCCTACCATTTTGCCATCACAAAGTTCCCTACCAGCCTGCCATCGCCATTCCAAAAAAAAGTGTTTGAAAAATGATGACCACCATTTTATTCCCTAGGGTCTCTGCTAAAAAAAACCCATATATAATGTTTGGGGGTTCTGAGTAATTTTCTAGCAGAAAAAATTATGGTTTTTACATGTAGGAGTGAAGTGTCAGAATTGGCCTGGGTAGCAAGTAGTTAAAGGGCAGGGAGGCGCCAGCTCCAAGGGGTTAAATTTTTAAATTTTCCTTAACATGTTGATGAGGGGGGAGGGAGGAACCAGGGAGGGCAAAATAGAAGCAGATTAAACTTCAGCCTTAATTTGGCCAACGGATGTGGAAGAATGTGACGCTAAGGCAGAATATTAATCTATCGGTATTTAATCTAGTTTTACATCCGGCCAATGAACTGTCAGCTGCTGGTCTGTGCAATTAGCCAGGGAGACAAGATCAATATTTCGGCTCCATTCATCCATTTCTGCCGTATTTTAGGGACACAAATGTTCAAACATCAAAATTTTCAATCCAGAATCTCTAGGCGCACCAAAAGATTCATCTTGATTAAACAAATAACAGTGATTTTTTATTTTTTTTAGACTGAAGCCCTAAAAATAGTGCATAGAAACATTGCACTGATTTGAAGCACACCTTTAAAGCCTTTCTATGATAGGCTGCGATCTCTGAGGGAGAGAACAAGCACTCCAATAATAGAAAAAAATTAGAGCTGCACGATTAATCGTTAAAAAATCGTGATCTCGATTCAACCCCACCTCACGATCTTAATATGGAAATTTCCACGATTCTATATAAACAGTGCAGAGTAGTTCTGTAGATCTGTCAAAAAAAAAAAAAGCCTGCAAATGTTTATCAACATTCCTCAGAGCTGGGAGATAAAGAGAAACATTGTAACATTTTGTTCTTTTAGATCACAGGTGTCAAACACAAGGCCCGTGGGCTGAATTCGGCTCACCAGGCCTTGCTAAGCAGCCCTCACAGTGGCCTCCGGCCGACACCTGTTTTTCTCACTGCCAAGAGTAAACATCCTCCCCCTCAGTCCTGCAAGCAGCACCGGCTTGTGTCAGCGCATGCAAGACCCGTTGGTCCCCAAGGAGACAAGAATAAACCTCCCCCGCTTGCTCTCCTTTTCAGTCCCTTTAGCAGCACTGCTTTTTGTGAGTTGAGCGCATGTGCGGCCCATCGGTCTCCAAGGAGACAAGAATAAACATCTCCCGCTTTCTCTGCTCCTCGGTCCCTTCAGCGCCACCGGCTTTTTCTGAGCTGAGCCCGGCATAGCTGTCATAAAACTCCACCACTCTGTATGCAGCACGCTCCTCAACCCGACACTCTGTATGCAGCGCGCTCCTCAACCCGGCACTCTGTACGCAGCACGCTCCTGAACCCAGCACTCTGTATGCAGCGCACTCCTGAACCCGACACTCTGTATGCAGCACGCTCCTGAACCCAGCACTCTGTATGCAGCCTGCTCCTGAACCCAGCACTCTGTATGCAGCCCGCTCCTGAACCCAGCACTCTGTATGCAGCGCACTCCTGAACCCAACACTCTGTATGCAGCACGCTCCTGAACCCAGCACTCTGTATGCAGCGCACTCCTGAACCCAACACTCTGTATGCAGCACGCTCCTGAACCCAGCACTCTGTATGCAGCGTGCTCCTGAACCCTACACTCTTGTATGCAGCACACTCCTGAACCCAGCACTCTGTATGCAGCGCGCTCCTGAACCCGACTCTCTGTATGCAGTGTGTTCCTGAACCCAGCACTCTGTACGCAGCATACTCCTGAACCCGGCACTCTGTGCACAGCATGCTCCTGAACCCGGCACTCTGTACACAGCATGCTCCTGAATGCTGCAATCTGTACACAGAGCACTCCTGAACCCTTCACTCTGTACACAGAACGCTCCTGAAACCTGCACTCTGTATGCAACATGCTCCTGAACCTGACACTCTGTAAGCAGCACACTCCTGAACCAGGCAATCTGTATGCAGCGCGCTCCTGAACCTGACACTCTGTATGCAGCGCGCGCCTGAACCCGACACTCTGTATGCAGCGCACTCCTGAACCCAGCACTCTACAGATACAACCAGCCCTTTGAGGGAAACCATACTGCTGATGCGGCCCCCTGATGAATTTGAGTTTGACACCCCTGTTTTAGATCAGTGGTTCTCGACCCTGTCCTCAAGTAACCCCAACAGGCCATGTTTTGGAAATTTCTCTTAAGCCTCATACACACGATAGGACTTTGTACAAACTTTCCCTTGGATTTTTGTACAAAGGGCGTCGGCCCTGAACTTGTATCGCATACACACAGCAGGACTTTTTCAGCCAACTTTCACCAAATCATGTGGTTTTTCTGCTCTTTACCGCCACCTTTGGTCAACTTCTGTATTGTTGTCTGATCTTTTGCATTGGTTCTGAGCATGCCTGTTTGTACTTTGTACAAAAGTCCTATGGTTTTCTGTACACACGATCAGACTTTGCTCCATCGGACTTTTGTTGCCAGAAAGTTTGTCTGTTCGCACAGCCAACAAAAGTCTGATGAAAACCAAAAAAGTTTGTCCGATGGAGCGTACACACAGTCGGATGTTGCTCCAAAACAGCTAATTTGCATGTTTGTTGTCAAAAAGTCTGATCGTGTGTACGGGCCTTTAGATAAAATAACTGTCCAAAATATCAAGCCATTGACTCTGATTTAAAGCAGCTGTGCAAGATAAAGGAAAACCTGCAAACATGGCCTGCTGGGGGGACTTGAGGACAGAGTTGAGAACCACTGTTTTAGATCAAACAGATGAACTTATGTCTGCAATAGAGGTCAGTTTAACCACTTAAAGACTAAACCTTCCCCAGGATTAAACTGGAGCAGTTGAAGAACACTAAGGACAGTGGAGGTTTGGCGGTACCCAACCCTTGGTTATACTATATAGCTTCCCAAATGCAGCATCTGGTTGGCTCTATGTCCCATAATCCGGTGGGCTCGTCGGCTCGGCTGATGCTTTTTGCCTGCGGGGCTGAAACTATCCCGGTGGGACTGGAGGCCCAACTGTTTTTATAAATCCAATAAACAGATGCCAACACTCACACTAATCCAAAAAATATGGGATAAGGGCAAACAACTGCAGGGGGTGCTAGGATTTACGTAATTCAGTCCGATTTGGGTTAATCTCTCATATGTGGAACTGGCTAAGCTGCAGCAGGGGCCCAGGTGGCACATCTTTGGTGTGACTCTGCAGTCCCACATATTTAACAATGGCAAACTGCTGTCTTTCCCCAAATTACAAACCAAATTTAACCTACCCGCCACTATGTTCTACTCTTCTCTTCAGCTCCGACATGCCGTTAGTGTGCAGGGGGCTGTAGGAGAGTGGGCATTGTCTCCCACTCCTATTTTTTTCATGTGCTACAGTCCAGCACTGAAACGAAGGGGATCCTATCTCAGTGTTACCAAATGTTACTAACACTTACACCGCACCCCATTAAGGCAGTGTCTTTATGGGAGCGAGACCTAAGGCCACTTATGGGAGATCAGTGGGAGGAGGCCCTACAGTCTATATCTACTTGTTCTCTGAATGTGGCACAAAAGGTTTCCCAACTCTATATTATACTTAGGGTACATTACACCCCGACAAAACTTCATAAAATGGGCAGATTGGTGGATTCTCTATGTGGTCGATGCCGGCAACACAATGGGGATCTCATACAGTACATCTCCTGTGGCACTGCCCGAAGCTCCACCGCTATTGGAGCGAGGTGGTTGGAACACTGAACCTAGTGTTTCAAACAAAGGTACCTTTAGATCCAATATGTTGCATACTGGGGGTTCTGGAGGATGTGATCCCTGAGGAACTAATAGACATGTGCAATTCATTTAGTTCTGAATTTGTTTTTTAACGAATTTTGACAAATGTGTTAATTTCCAAATTTCCGAATTTTTCAATTTCCCAAAATTCTGAATTTCGAATTTCGGAATTTCGAGTTTCGGAAATTCCAAAATTTGGAAATTCTGAATTTTGGAGATTCGGAAATTTGAAATTTTGGAAATTCCAAATTTTGGAGATTCTAAATTTCAGAAATTTTTAATTTCAGAAATTTTAAATTAGGAAATTCCAAAATTCAAAACTAGGAAATTCCAAAATTTCAAAATTTGGAAATTTGAAAATCTAAAGCCCCGTACACACGAGCGGACTTTTCAACATCCAAAGTCCGACGGACTGATTCCGTCAGACTATTCGATCGTGTGTGGGCTGCAACGGACTTTTGACTCGCCAAAGTACGAAGGACTTTAGAACATGGAACATGCTTCAAATTTTTCCGAAGGAACTCCGCCGGACCCGGTCCCTTCAAAAAGTTTGCTCGTGTGTATGCTATTCCGACGGACTAAAACCGACGCTAGGGCAGCTATTGGCTACTGGCTATGAACTTCCTTATTCGAATCCAGTCGTACGTCATCACGTTCGAATCCGTCGGAGTTTAGTGTGATTGTGTGTGGCCAAGTCTGCTCAGCCGAAAAGTCCGTCAGAACTCTGTCGGAACTCCGGCAGAACTCTGACGGAACTCCTTCGGAAGTCTGTCGGACATAAGTCCTCTCGTGTGTACGGGGCTTAAAAATAAGAATGAAAATCTGAACATTCACAGGAATTAAAATCTGAAAATTCGAAAACCCGAAAATCTGAAATAATAACTAATAATAAATATAAAATTATAGGTATTGGAATTTCCTTTCAAATTTGGCTGTTAGTCAACGTATTTGAACGAATTATCTGAAATAACGAATGCCGTATCTAAACGAATGGAACTGTCAGGAACCATGAAGCAGACAGAGACAGAAGTACAATCAAATCACACTTGTTTATTAATAAAAATAAAAAGGTAAATAGGAAAAAGCGTAGTCAAGCAAGCCAGAGTCCAGTAGCCAGATCGGGTAGTCAGTCAGTCCAAAGTTCATAAACCAGATCGGGTAATCAGCCAGTCCAGACGTCAGGGATCCAAGGAGAGCAACTGCAAGCAGGATGGAAGCCAGGAGGGATGTCAGCAAGCCAGTCTTTGAAACAACAGCAGGAGATGGTTCCTAGTGATGTGACCAAACGTGAAGGCAATGGAGAAATGAGCTGGAAGACTTTAAATCCAGGCCAGGTGAGCATCATCGGAAACAGCTGGTAACTGTGGAGAGAGAAGAGAGCTGGCAGCCAGCCCTGACAGGAGCGTAATGATCTGATAATAATAAGTAACAATAATAATAATGAAACCTTTATATTATTATTATTATTTATTATTAATTTGTTACATTCCATTTGTTTAGATGCGGCATTTGTTATTTTGTATAGTTCGTAACTTCAGATAAATTTGTATTTGTTACGTTCACAAACAGCCAAACTTGAAAGGAAATTCCAATACCTATAATTTAATAGTTAGTTATTATTAGTTATTTGTTATTTCAAATTTTACTGATTTTCTTTCTTTTTTTCCGATTTTCGGAATCTTTGGATTTTTAAATTTCGGAATTTCGGAATTCAAAAATTCGGAAATTTGAAAATTTGAATTTTCGAATTTCCCAATTTCCAAAAAAGCAAAATAAGAAACGGAATTTCAGAAATTCGAAAAATTTGTAAATTCGGAATTCGAGGATTCGAAATTCAGATATTTGAAAATTCAAAATTCTGAAATTCGGAAATGTGAAAATCCGTATTTTGGGATTTCCGAATTAAGAATTTTCGAATTTTGAAATTTGCAAATATCCAAAAAAAGCTAAAAAAACGAATGAAAGGAAAACAAACAAATTTTTTGTCAGTGCACATGTCTAGGAACTAATAAGGATTGCATTCTCTAGGGCACTGTTTCAGGCTAGAAAACGTATTTTAATGGGATGGAAATCAATCAATCCACCCATTACCACTTCTTGGATAACACATATATTGGAATGGTACATTTACCAACACAGGGGATGCCCGGGTAGGTTTGAAAGGCTATGGTCACATTGGTTAGACACACCTGGACTAAGTCCAAGGGAATTGGTATTGACTTCTACAGAGTCCCTCAGGGTGATTATGTCATATATGTACTACATGCATGAAGGGATCTATGTCAATGAGGGGGGATTGTGGAAGTGTGTGTATGATATGTCTTGATGTATTGCTGCTGCAACGTTAACTGGAATATGTAAGTGTCATTGTTCAAAAGTTATAGCTTTGGCATTGGAATTTGTTTAATGTGTTCAAAAAAACTTTTTGGATAAAAAAAAAAAAAAAGGCTAAATCTTTTCTGACATTTATTGTTTACAAGTTAAAATCAGTATTTTCTGCTAGAAAATTACTTAGGACCCCCAAACATATATTTTTTTAGCAGAGACCCTAGAGCAGTGATGGCGAACCTTGGCACCCCAGATATTTTGGAACTACATTTCCCATGATGCTCTGGCACTCTGCAGTGTAGTGGAGCATCATGGGAAATGTAGTTCCAAAACATCTGGGGTGCCAAGGTTCGCCATCACTGCTCTAGAGAATAAAAAAGCAGTTTTTTTTTTTGTTGTTGTTTAACATTTTATGTCACACTGTATTTGTGCAGCTGCTGACAAAAGGCAAATTTTGGAGGAAAAAAGACACTCCAATTAATAAAAAAAAATAAAAAAAATAAAAAAAAACAGTAAAGGTAGCCCAATTTTTTTGTATAATGTGAAAGATGATGTTACACCGCGAGAATCGTGATCATTATTCTAAGGGAAAAAAATTGGAATTGTGCAGCTTTAATAGGAATACACTGTTCCAGCTTGGTCCGCCTATACTTTGGCCCTCAAATCCACACAAAAAAAATGCTGGTGTGGCTCACAACCATAGAAACTTCACAAAGAGAGGTGGATGACGGCACACTAATGCCTCGTACACACGACCGGACTTTCCGGCACACTAGGTCCGATGGTCTTCCCGACAGACTTTCGGCGGCGTTCTGACGGACTTTCTGAATGAACGGACTTGCCCACACACTTAGACCCCATTCACACCTGAGCGTTTTGTAGCTTGACGCCTGAAGCTACAAAACGCTGGAGGGGAAAAAATCCATTATTCTCTATGGAGATGGTTCACATCTCCACTCCAAGTTGCCTGAAGCCCTACGCCTGAAGCTCAAACAAGTTCCGGACCCTTTTTTGTTGTGCGAATCAGGCTGATTTGGGTGTTTTTTCTTCTTTTAACATTGGTGACCTTTTGCCCTACACAAATTCGCGGCAAAACGCGGTAAAAAACGCCGCGAATCGCGGTAAAAAACGCTGCAAATCGCGGTAAAAAACGCCGCAAATCGCGGTAAAAAACGCCGCAAAAAACGCTTGAAAACGCTACGCTCAGGTGTGAATGCAGCCTTAGGCTCCATGCACACTGAAGCTGATAAACTGCAGTTTATTGGCGTTTGGGCGTTTTTTGTAAAAGCCCATAAACTCCACTCTATGTTAGCCTATGTGTCCATGCACACATGGACGTTTTTCAGCTTTAATGAGCAGTGGAGTTTATGGGCTTTTTTCTGAACGCCAGAAATTCGCGTTCAAAGTGCCGTTTTTCAGCGGCAAAAAACGACAAACGCTCATTAACGCTCATTAACGCTCATTCATTAGTGTTCGGCATTCTATTTTTCAATGCATTGTGGGATTTTTGGAGTGTCCTCTGTGTATTTTTATAAAAAACGCCCATTAACGCTAACGCTGTAAAACGCTCATTAACGCTCATTAACGCTAGTATAAAACACTGTTAAAAGCAGGTTTTTCAACCAGTGTTTTCTGCCAGCAATCTGGCGTCCAGAAATAGCTTTTTTGAGCTTCAGTGTGCATGGAGCCTTAGGGCCGGTTCACACTGCGACGCGAGGCGAGGCGACGCGGCTCGCCTCGCCTCGCTCCCGCAAGTCGCCCCCATTCAGTACAATGGAACCGTTCTGAGAGGAGCGACTCGAGTCGCTCCGACTCAGAAAAAAGGTTCCTGTACTACTTCGGGGCGACTTCGGGGGCGACTTGCATTGACTTCTATACAGAAGTCCTCTGCAAGTCGCCGCTGAGCTCCCCGCAAGTCGCGGCGAGGTAAGTCGGAGACGCCTCGCCGCGGCTCGCTGTGTGAACCGGCCCTTAATAAGTTAGTTTTGAACGTGATGACATAAACGGGACTAAACAAGGAAGTTCAATAGCCAGTAGCCAATAGCTGCCCTTGCTTCGTATTTGGTCCGTCGGCCCAGCACACAGACGAACGTTTTTGACGATTTTAGTCCGTCGGCATTGAGTCCGTCGGATAGATTTGAAACATGTTCTATTTCTAGGTCTGTCTAAATTTTTTTTTTTTTTTTAAACGATTGGACTAGTCCACACACGACATGGATTGTGCAACGGACTAATCCCTTCAGACCTAGTCTGCCATAAAATCCGGTCAGGTGTACTGGAATTTTTTTTTTTTTTGGGGGGGGGGGAGGTGTGATCTGTGCTAGGAGTAATTTGAGGGGGGGTGTTCTAAGAGGGGGGATTGGGATGGAAATTTGTGCTGGGAGGGGGGATTTGGAGTGGGAGGAGAGGGTTTGTGCTTGGAGGGGAAATTTGAAGGGAATAGGATTTTTTTCTAGGAGGGGTGATTTTTTTTTTTTTTTTAGAAAGACAGAGAGGATTCGAGTTTGGAGGGGGATATGGAGGGCAGATTTGCACTGGGAGATGGGGGAATTAATGTTTAGGGGGTAAGCATGCACATTAGTGTTTAGTGCTCTTAATATTTCCTCCCCCACGTGCCCCTTCGCCTGACTTCTCTGTCAAGATCAATGGCACATCTATCAGTCCATCCCCACATGCCAGGGTGCTCCGAACTGTCCTTTCAGGCCCACATACAATCCCTGTCCATATCATGCCACCTTAGCCTCCGCAACATTTCCAGAATACGCCCCTTTTTAACTGACACCACCAAGCTTCTAATTCACTCCCTGGTTATCTCTCACCTCGACTAATGCAACTCCCTCCTCATTGGATTACCCTTACATAGACTATCCCCCCTTCAGTCCATAATGAATGCCGCTGCCAGACTCATCCACCTTACCAGCCATTCAGTGTCATCCACCCCTCTCTGCCAATCCCTCCACTGGATTCCACTCACCCAACGAATAAAATTCAAAGTACTAACAATAATTTACAAAGCCATCCATAACTCTGCCCCCAGCTACATCACTAACCTAGTCCCAAAATACCAACCAAGCCGCTCTCTTCGGTCATCTCAAGACCTCCTGCTCTCTAGCTCCGTTGTCACCTCCTCCCATGCTCGCCTCCAGGATTTCTCCAGAGCCTCTCCCATCCTTTGGAACTCCCTACCCCAATCTGTCCAACTGTTCCCTAATCTATCCATCTTTAGACGATCCCTGAAAACCCTTCTCTTCAAAGAAGCCTATCCTACTTCTAAAGCCCCGTACACACGAGAGGACTTATGTCCGACAGACTTCCGAAGGAGTTCTGCCGGAGTTCTGTCGGAGTTCCGACAGAGTTCTGACGGACTTTTCGGCTGAGCGGACTTGGCCACACACAATCACACTAAACTCCGACGGATTCGAACGTGATGACGTACGACTGGATTCGAATAAGGAAGTTCATAGCCAGTAGCCAATAGCTGGCCTAGCGTCGGTTTTAGTCCGTCGGAATAGCATACACACGAGCGAATTTTTCGAAGGGACCGGGTCCGGCGGAGTTCCTTCGGAAAAATTTGAAACATGTTCCATATTCTAAAGTCCTTCAGACTTTGGCGAGTCAAAAGTCCGTTGCAGCCCACACACGATCGAATAGTCTGACGGAATCAGTCCGTCGGACTTTGGATGTTGAAAAGTCCGCTCGTGTGTACGGGGCTTAACTAACACTGTTTTACTGTTTTATCTCCCCACAGCTATTACCTTTTTGTATAAATTGCCCCTTCCTTTTTAGATTGTAAGCTCTAACGAGCAGGGCCCTCTGATTCCTCTTGTACCAAATTGTAATGTAACTGTAATGTCTGCCGTCATGTTGTAAAGCGCTGAACAAACTGTTGGCGCTATATAAAACCTGTATAATAATAATAGTGTTCGATTATTTTTCAGTTTCTTTTTTTTTTGGGAGGGGGGGTATTTTTGCTGACACATAATGCTCATACATCTTGGGGGGGGGTATTTTTGCTGACACATAATGCTCATGCATCTTGGGGGGGGGGGGGTATTTTTGCTGACACATAATGCTCATGCATCTTGGGGGGGGGTATTTTTGCTGACACATAATGCTCATACATCTTGGGGGGGGGGATTTTTGCAGAAACATAATGCTCATACATCTTGGGGGGGGGATTTTTGCAGAAACATAATGCTCGTACATCTTTGGGGGGGGGGGTATTTTTGCTGACACATAATGCTCATACATCTTGGGGGGTATTTTTGCTGACACATAATGCTCATACATCTTGGGGGGGGGGGGATTTTGCAACCAGATAATGCTCATACATCTTGGGGGGGGGGGATTTTTGCAGAAACATAATGCTCATACATCTTGGGGGGGGGGCACAGTTTGGTATGATGCCCTTGTCTCGGTATCGATACCGGGTATTTTTATGAGTACTTATACTTGTGAAAATGCTCCCAATACCTTGCGGTAATGAATGGGCGCAAATCTCATGCAATTTGAACAGGAATGCCACGCAATTCCTGTCTGAATCGCAAGCGGTTTCCAACACCGCTCCTGTGTGAACCCAGGCTGAAATCACGCTGAGAAGTCTGGGTTCACACAGGAGCGGCGCAGGAAACCGCGTGCGATTCAGACAGGAATTGCACCACATTCCTGTTCAAATCGCATGTGACTCATTGCAGTGCGATTTGCGCCCATTCATTTTGTATTGATGCAAACTGCACCACAAAGTATCAATACCTGGTATCGGCGACTACTTGACCGAAAGTATCGGTACTAAAAATCCGGTATCGGGCGCAAACCTACTTCTGAAACAAGGCTCTTCTTCAGAAAAAGCCAAGTGAGAAAAGAGTCCAATCACTATGATCATTTTGAATGCGTTCAAGTGGAACAGCCAACGATACCAACCACTACACCACCACCCCTCTTCATCAGGGCTACAAAATAGATATAAACATAAACAAATGTAAATTCCATATAAAAATATTATAAATACAGGATAGTAATACCAATAATAAAATACATAACTTAAAAAAAAACATGATAAAAACATACTAATAACAAAGCCTAAAAAGTATTTTGTACTAAATAAAACAATCACAACAATTGGCATGAGACCCATAAAATAAACAGCGTGATCAAATAAAAGCTGAAAAAAAGCTACAAAGCTTTAAACTAAATGTAACTAATCAATATTAAAACTCTGTAACAAAACATAATGGAGCCAACAGATACATTTGTATAATTGTTAATGGCATTTTCTTTATGGAAGTGATTATAGTGGAAGATAAAACAATCATTATAAAGTGGATAAAAGCTTACCTTGGAATTATTGTCAGGGTTTAAATGGACTCATTGGGACACAATGACATACAAATCTGAGTCGGAATAATGAATGAAATAAATTTGTCAAATGTGAAATAAACAGCAGAGAAAGACGGTAACAAAAAAGGGGCCATTATAAATGACTTGTATTCAAATGAATGGGATGCCTTACTGTAAAACATGTCAAACGCATGACACAACGCACATCAACACACCACTCAAATGTAAATGTGCCCTTGTAGTACACCTACAGTGCCTTGAAAAAGTATTTATACCCCTTGAAATTCTCCACATTTTGTCATGTTACAAACAAACACGTAAATGTATTTTATTGGGATTTTATGTGATAGACCAACACAAAGTGGCAAATAATTGTGAAGTGGAAGGAAAATGAAAATGGTTTTCTAAATTCTTTACAAATATAAATATAAATATAAATATGTGAAAAGTGTGGGGGGCATTTGTATGGCGCCCCCCTGATGCAATACTTTGTAGAACCGCCTTTCACTGCAATAATACTGCGTACACGCGATCGGAATTCCAGCCAAAAAAGACCGATGAGAGCTTTTCATCGGAAAACACGACCTTGTGTAGACTCCATCGGAATTTAGCTGTCTGAATTTCCGTCAGCCAAAAATTGATAGCATGTTGATAGCATGTTCTCAATTTTCCCGATGGAAAAACTTTCTATTGGAAACTCTGATCGTGTGTATGCAATTCCGACACGCCAAAAATCACGCATGCTCAGATTCAACTACGAGATGGAAGCTATTGGCTACTGGCTATTGAAAATCCTTTTTCTAGTCCTGTTGTACGTCACCGTGTTCTAAATCTAATCGGAATTTGATGTGACCGTGTGTGGGCAAGATAGCTTGAGCGGAATTCCATCGGGAGAACCATCAGAGCTTTTTCCAATGAGAATTCCGATTGTGTGTACGCGGCATAAGGATACTTTCCCACTGAGGCGCTTTACAGGCACTACATCGCTAAAATTAGCACCTGTATAGCGCTTCTTCTGTGTCTCCAGTGTGAAAGCCGAGGGCTTTCATACCAGAGCGGTGCGCTTTCAGGACGATACAAAAAGTCCCAAAGAGCGATGTAGGAGTGGTGTATTCACCGATCCTAAAGTGCCCCTTCCCATTGAAAACAATGGGGCAGCGCCGCTAAACCGGCGGCATAGCGCCCTTGCAGTGTTGCTATGCGGGCAGTTTTAACCCTTTTTCGGCCACTAGCGGGGGGTTAAAACCGCCGAATAGCACCGCTAAAACTAGGGTAAAGCGGTGCTAAATATAGCACCGCTTTACCGCCGACGCCCACAACGCCCCAATCTGAAAGTAGCCTTACAGCTGCAAGTCTTTTTGGGGATGTCTCTACCAACTTTGCACATCTAGAGAGGAACATTTTTGCCCATTCTTCTTTGTAAAATAGCCCAAGCTCTGTCAGATTGGATGGAGAGCGTCTGTTAACAGCAATGTTCAAGTCTTGCCACAGATTCTCAATTGGATTTAGGTCTGGGCTTTGACTGGGCCATTCTAACACATGAATATGCTTTGATCTAAACCAGGGCTCAAAATTTCAAGTCCTGAGCTGCTAGCCAGGCCTCAAGGGTTACTCGCCGCCAGTTGCCCCGATCAACCCCTACCCTGCCCCGCCCCAAACACACCCTCCTAAATTATTTAATGAAATGACACTTAAATGATTTATGCAGAATTAAGTTATAAAAATAAATATTAACAACAACTTTATCCATGCTCAACAATGCAGCCTGCCCGTGTCCACCAATGCAGACTGCTCCCACCAGTGCAGCCTGTGTCATCAATGCAGCCTGTGTCATCAATGCAGACTGCACCCACCAATGCAGCCTGTGTCACCAATGTAGCCTGTGTCACCAATGCAGACTGCGCCCACCAATGCAGCCTGTGTCACCAATGCAGCCTGCGTCATCAAGGCAGCCTGTGTCACCAATGCAGCCTGCATCATCAATGCAGCCTGTGTCACCAATGTAGATTGCACCCACCAATGCAGCCTGTGTCATCAATGCAGCCTGTGTCACCAATACAGCCTGTGTCATCAATGCAGTCTGTGTCACCAATGCAGCCTGTGTCATCAATGCAGCCTGTGTCACCAATGCAGACTGCACCCACCAATGCAGCCTGTGTCATCAATGCAGCCTGTGTCACCAATGCAGCCTGCGTCATCAATGCAGCCTGTGTCACCAATGCAGATTGCACCCACCAATGCAGCCTCTGTCACCAATGCAGCCTGTGTCATAAATGCAGCCTGTGTCACCAGTGCAGCCTGTGTCACCAATGCAGACTGCGCCCACCAATGCAACCTGTGTCACCAATGCAGCCTGTGTCACCAATGCAGCCTGCGTCATCAAGGCAGCCTGTGTCACCAATGCAGCCTGCATCATCAATGCAGCCTGTGTCACCAATGCAGATTGCACCCACCAATGCAGCCTGTGTCACCAATGCAGCCTGTGTCATCAATGCAGCCTCTGTCACCAATGCAGCCTGTGTCATCAATGCAGCCTGTTTCACCAATGCAGACTCAGGGGCGGATCCAGAGTCTAGTTTCGGGAGGGGCACTGCCAGAAAATATTTTTTTTTGCAGGCAATTTATCGGGAAAATGGCTGGCGTTGTCGCTTCAATCATCACGGCGCTATGGTTGATATGGTGTCAGGATGATTGAAGTGCATTATTTATATTATTACATTGTTATATAAAATTAAATGGTTCAACTCACCATAATCCAGAATCAGTGGGAGCCCTGAGGGTGTCACTTGCCACCGTCGCATGCCACCAGATGCGGCTTGTCACTTGCGACGTCGCCTGCCGCACCTTGCAGATTGTCACTTGCCACATCACCTGCCACACCTTGCGGATTGTCACTTGCCACACCTTGCGGATTGTCACTTGCCACGTCCCCTTCCAAACCTTGCGGATTGTCACTTGTCACGTCACCTGCCACACTGTGGATTGTCACTTGCCAGGTCACCTTTCGCACTGGGGAGGCAGTGAATGCCTGAAAACTGCCTCAGTGGTGCAAATTGGCACACATTTGCACTTGAATGGTGCTTCCCCCCCTTCTATATAGCAGCTCAGTGACAGAGTTCAGTCACAGCCCCCATTTTTCTGCCACCAAGCCCTGACAGCACGCCCACTCTCCTCTTTCCTTCAGACATGCACTCCTTCCAGCGTGCAAACTCCATCCAAAGCCCTTCGCGCCACCACCCCTCCCCTCACACACTGCTCAGAGGGCGGAGGGGACCCGCTGCATGGTGGACGGGGACGGAAGGGGACGACGTGATGCCTCGTCATCACGTCGGCTCCGTGACTGACTCCAAGACGTCACTCGTTGCTAGACGCCAGGCGGCCCAAGCGCTAGCAACGAGTGCAGGGTTGCCATGCCAGCGCCCCAGCTCCACCCACCTCCAGGCTCCTCCTGGTCCCAGCGCCGCATAATTGATCTCTAGAGTCTCTCTCTGTTCCGCTGATCGGATGATGAGAGAGAGACTCGGGCAGCGCTGCAGCCTGCAAATGACTGTTACAATCATGTCGGTGTGATATTTTCGGGGGGGGGCAATTGACCCGTTGCCCCCCCCCTGGATCCGCCCCTGTGCAGACTGCACCCACCAATGCAGCCTGTGTCACCAATGCAGCCTGTGGAGGACTGGATGGGTGATCTGTCTATCAAAGTGCCCAGACAAAAAGGAGGGGCTGTATGTGACGGCACACAGCGGGGAACACACAGCTATTGAAATGAAAGCTGTTATGTTCCCGACACTCTGACCATCCAGGCGGTGGTGGCTCTCCTCTCTCTTTTGCTCCGATCGCTGGGAGAACAGCTCCAATACAACCCGCCTACTGGCGGTGCTCGCTCCCCCCTCCCCCCCCATGCTCCCAGGCAGTCGTAGCTCGCCAGCCCTAAAAATACACTCGCAGAGCCGTTGAATGGAATTTTTAAGGCTGATCCAAACCATCCCATTGTAGCTCTGGCTGTATGTTTCGGGTCGTTGTCCTGCTGGAAGGTGAACCTCCGCCACGGTCTCAAGTCTTTTGCAGACTTTAACAGGTTTTCTTCTAAGATTGCCCTGTATTTGTCTCCATCCATTTCCCCATCAACTCTGACCAGCTTCCCTGTCCCTGCTGAAGAAAATCATCCCCACAACATGATGCTGCCATCACCATGTTTCACAGTGGGGATGGTGTGTTCAGGGTGATGTGCAGTATTGCTCTGTGGCCCCTACCAGCCAATTTATGGACCCACTCTCAAGAAATAATGTATAAATAGTTGAAATTGTTTAAACTCAATGTTTAATTCTAAAAAAAAAAAAAATGCCATAAATCAAAGACTAATCAACACCAAGGGTACAGTACAGGTGGGCAGGCAGAAAGACACAATACAGAGAAGGGGGGGGGGGGGGCGTCAGGAGGGCACAATACTGGGATAAGGAAGGCACAATACTAGGATAAGCAGGGCACGTACAGGGAAGGGGGGTAGGAGGGCATAATACTAGGATCAGGAGGGCACAATACTGGGATAAGGAAGGCACAATACTGGAATCGGGAGGGCACAATACTGGAATCGGGAGGGCACAATACTGGAATAGGGAGGGCACAATAATGAGATCAGGAAGGCACAATAATGGGATCAGGAAGGCACAATACTGGAATCGGGAGGGCACAATACTGGGATCAGGAAGAAACAATACTGGGATCAGGAGGGCACAGTACAGGGAGGGGGTAAGGAGGGCACAATACTGGGATCAGAAGGGCACAGTACAGGGAAAGGTGGAGTCAGAAGGGCACAGTGCAGGGAAAAGGAGGGTAAGTAGGGCACAATACTGGGATCAGGAGGGCACAGTACAGATTCCAGGATGCTGCTAGGGCTGCTTAGTAAAAATTGTGTCTGTCTCAGGAAATCCAGGGCAATTGGCAAATACAATCTATGAAAGATTATCATGGGGCCTCCATGCACCTGGGGCCCCTGGGCACTGACCAGGGGTACCAGTGCATTAAGAAGGCCTGGCAACACATATGCTGCAGTGCTGTTAATAATGAATGGTACTGCAAGTGTAATGTGTGTTTTTTGCACGATCACTAAACACTCGGGTGTGAACGCAGCCTAAAGACAAAATAAAACTGTATGTATTTGTTGTGGCGCCCTCTTCATCCCTTGCATTTGATCTCTATGTAGCATACATTGCCCCCCCCCCCCCCCATTTCGGTTGGCTGCGGTCTGGGAAGCAGCGGAGCCCCTGGGTATTCGGATTTTGTTCAACGTCTCCAGTAAGGTGACTGGAGGAGGCAGCCCGGAGGTAGTGGACTGTGAAGAGAAGGACCCCATTGATGTCTGAGATGTGTAATGTATTCAGAGTGCTGTACACAGCTCAGAGCCCGGGGCCACCACTATCCAAGCATACAGGAGGCTGGCATCACACTGAGTGCGCTTAATGCACCACCATTCAGCTAAGTACTTCTGGCATGTGTGTTAGGGAGGGCGGGGTGGGGGGCACCTTTATTATCATTGTTCATCGACTCAGATATAGCCGCTCGCTTTATGGCGAGGTGAAATGAGCTAAAAAGCTGGCACTGAAATATTGTGAGCCTTCCAGCCTTCCCTTCAGTCTGCACAGTTGTACTCCTCTCCTGGTATGAAATAACTTACTTTGATTTCATTGCACACTGTGAGCTTCTCACAATGTGCGTTAAAAGGCTCAGCAAGTAAGAAAGGCCCTGCGTCATTTACTGGCTGGAGGACTTGCAGCATCATCTAAATCTTTCCTCCCCAGCCTGACTGTCCCCCGTGCTTTCAATAATTGAATTCCTGTTCTTTCAATCTTGGAGGCTGAGCATCACATGTGGGCATTACCTATGCAAATGCAGCCTGCCTAGGAACGCCCACTCCTCCAGGTTGACATCCACCTATCAAGGCATTTTGGGACTTGCATAACTCCTCCCAAAAGCCAGCCCACTGGTTGCATCACAGGTGAAGGCTCATCCAAAGTCCCAGCGCTGCCAGGCAAAAGTACCAATCTCATAGTGACCATTAACTGTCATTTCTATTTAAAAAATCTATAAATAATAATAGTAATTATATATATATATATATATATATATATATATGTGCGTTGAGTTGAGTGGTATCTTGATCGCGGTCTTACCCGGGTGCTGGTTGTGTGTGTGTATGTATGTGTATATATATATATATATATATATATATATATATATATATATATATATATATATATATATACACATATACACACACACACACACATATATCATACACACATATATATCCCGACTCTCTCCTGCTTTCCTTGCTGCTTCCAGCACTGCGCTGACAGATGTAGTGATGCCGCTGTCACTACTGCAATACACGCTGCACCCAGAGCTGCCATTTCATCTGCCCACCCCTTGTCCCAGCCCTGTATACACACTCACTGGCCCATTTATTAGGTACCGGGTTGGACCCCCTTTTGCCTTCAGAAAGGCCTTCATTCTTGGTGGCATAGACTCAACAAGGCATCAGAAACATTCCTCAGAGATTTTGCTCCATAGTGAGAGATCTGGTGAGTGTGGAGGCCATTGGATGAGATCTGGTGAGTGTGGAGGCTATTGGATGAGCTCTGGTGAGTGTGGAGGCCATTGGATGAGATCTGGTGAGTGTGGAGGCCATTGAATGAGATGTGGTGACTGCGGAGGCCATTGGAATACAGTGACCTCATTGTCCAGTGGTGAGATAATTGGAGCTTTGTGACATGGTGCATTATCCTGCTGGAAGGAGCCATCAGAAGATGGATACACTGTAGTCATAAAGGGATGGACAAAGTCAGCAACAATACTCAGGTAGGCCGTGGGGTTTAAATAATGCTCAATTGGTACTAAAGGGCCCAAAGTGTGCAGAGAAAATATCCCCCCCACACCATTACACCACCACCACCAGCCTGAACCGGTGATACAAGGCGGGATGGATCCATGATTTCATGTTGTTTACACCAAATTCTGACCCCACCATCTGAATTTCGCAGCTGAAAACCAGACTCATCAGACCAGGAAACGTTTTTCTAATCTTCTATTATCCAATTGTAGCCTCAGTTTCCTGTTTTTAGCTGACAGGAGTGGCACCCGGTGTGGTCTTTTACTACTGTAGTCCATCTGCTTCAAGGTTCGATGTGTTGTGTGTTCAGAGATGGTATTCTGCATACCTTGTTTGCAACAAGTTATTTGAGTTACTGTTGCCTTTCTATCATCTGGAACCAGTCTGCCCATTCTTCTCTGACATCAACAAGGCATTTTCCACCACACAACTGCCGCTCACTAGATATTTTCTCTTTTTCGGATCATTCTCTGTAAACCCCGAGAGATGGTTGTGTGTGAAAACCCCAATAGATCAGCAGTTTTTGAAACACTAAGCCCCTGTACACACGGTTGGAGATTTCCACAACCAAATCCATCAGATTTTGTCCGTCAGATTTAGTCTGACGGATTGTGTCCGAAACTGTTGCATACACACGGTCGGACTAAAGCCCCATACACACGGTCGGACTTGTACAAACTTTTCCGTGGACTTTTGTACAAAGTGTGTTGTCCACAAGTTTGTATTGCATACACACGGTCAGACTTTTTGACAACAAACACGAACGTGGTGACGTCACAACGTACGGACGCCACTTCAAAAGAGGACGTTCAATGACTCCAGCGCCACCTTTGGTCAACTTCTGTATTGTAGTCTGATCGTTTGCAATGGTTCTGAGCATGCGTGTTTGTACCTTGTACAAAAGTCCGATGCTTTTGCATACACACGGTCGGACTTTGCTCCATCGGACTTCTGTTGTCAAAAAGTTTGTCCGTTCGCACAGCCAACAAAAGTCCGATGAAAACAGAAAAAGTTTGTCCGATGGAGCGTACACACAGTCGGATGTTGCTCCAAAACAGCTAATTTGCATGTTTGTTGTCAAAAAGTCCGACCGTGTGTACGGGCCTTAAGTTGTCGAAAAATCCGATTTTTCAGAACGTGATGACGTAATTTCGTTACGATGGGACTAGATTCAGGCTAGTAGCTTTGATGTAGGAATTTGATCTGAGCATGCGTGGCACTTGGTCCGATCAAAATTCTCTACACATGATCGGATTAGGTCCGACCGGCCCAGTTGGTCGGGAAATATTTCCAACATGTTGGAAAATTGGGTCCGACGGAGATTCGGATGGAATCAGTCCGATGCATACCACACACAGTCGGATTATCTGACGACACGGTCCGATAAGACGCATTCCGACGGATTCTCCGGCCGTGTGTACGCGGCATAAGACCAGCCCATCTGGTCTTAGGTCTCAGGTGTGAATGAGGAGCAGGTGTGTTAAATATGGTGTTATCACTCTCACTCTCTCATGCTGGTCACTGGAACTTCAACAACATGGCACCTCATGGCAAAGAACTCTCTGAGGATCTGAAAAAAATAATTGTTGCTCTACATAAAGATGGCCTAGGCCAGTGATGGCGAACCTTGGCACCCCAGGGTGCCAAGGTTCGCCATCACTGGCCTAGGCTATAAGAAGATTGCCAAGACCCTGAAACTGAGCTGCAGCACGGTGGCCAAGACCATACAGCGATTTAACAGGACAGGATCCACTCAGAACATGCCTCGCCATGGTCTACCAAAGAAGTTGAGTGCATGTTCTCAGCGTCATATCCAGAGGTTGTCTTTGGGAAATAGACGTATGAGGGCTGCCAGCATTGCTGCAGAGGTTGAAGGGGTGGGGGGGTCAGCCTGTCAGTGCTCAGACCACACGCTGCACGCTGCATCAAATTGGTCTGCATGGCTGTTGTCCCAGAAGGAAGCCTCTTCTAAGGATGATGCACAAAAAAGCCTGCAAACCATGGTCAACCAAAGATGTTGAGTGCATGTGCTCAGCACGCAAACAGTTTGCTGAAGACAAGCAGACTAAGGACATGGATTACTGGAACCATGTCCTGTGGTCTGATGAGACCAAGATAAACTTATTGGGTTCAGCTGGTGACAAGCGTATGTGGGGGCAACCAGGTGAGGAGCACAAAGACAAGTGTGTCTTGTCTACAGTCAAGCATGGTGGTGGGAGTGTCATGGTCTGGGGCTGCATGAGTGCTGCCGACACTGGGGAGCTACAGATCATTGAGGGAACCATGAATGCCAACATGTACTGTGACCAGGGGCGTAACTATAAGGGGTGCAGCAGTCGCGACCACAACTGGGCCCTGTGATGCAGGGGGCCCATGCAGCCCCCTCTACATATGGCCGGCAGCAGTATAGGCAGCTAGGGGTACCAGTGCACCAGGGCTGTCTTTAATATTGATTGGACCCTGGGCAAAAATTTTCTTGGCCCCCCCCCCCCCATTGCAATTTCACTGTCCACCTGCTCTGAGACATACAATAAATAACAGCTAGACTTAAATTCAGTTTACTGTATCAGATCAGGCAGCAATTGTGATTGGTTGCCAGAGGTTACAGCATATCGTTACCGCTTAATGACTGGTTGCTAGAGGTTACAGCACACATTACAGCTCACTGATTAGTTGCTAGAGGTTACAGAAAATGATTTCTGCTTGTTAATTGGTTGCTAGAGATTACTGTACAATAATACTGCTCACTGATTGGTTGCTAGAGGTTACAGGACATCATCTGCTCACTGCAGGGGGGCATGATATACATATGAATGCCACCTTTATTTACATATCAATGCTGCCGGCCACAGCTATTTACTTAGTAATGCTGCCGCTATTTACATATGAATGGCAGTTATTTACATGTAAATACAGGGTCTGCAGGTGAGTCATATGAACAATAGGGCAGAGCTGGGCAGCATTAGTAGCAGCACTTCACACTGAGATATCGGGACACAGCACAGGACTAAAACTTCAAGGGACAAGGGAATTTAAACTGGGATAGTTGGCAAGTATGAGGCAGCTGCTTTGAGCCCCACAACAATGACAGGGCCTAGGGCAGCTGCCCCTTTTGCCCTGCCATAAAGAGGGCCCTGCAGTGCACCATGCACACGGGTGACTGGAGGTGGAGGGTGACTAGCAGAGCTCCATGCTTGACTATCGCACTGGCTGCTCTTTAGTTGTGCATTCCCTGCATGACCTGTGTCCTCGGCCGGCTCCTTAGAGTACCCCTCTACTGCTCCATGCATTGCCGCTCAGTCCAATGTCTGTTCTCCCCAGCCAGAGTCCCCCCCCCCCCCCCCCCGAGTCCAGCCCACAATGCACTGCATACTTCTCCCAGGTAAACAAACTTTAAGCACACAGATGCAGTGCAGCACTATGAGAGCCGGCTCCCCGGAGGACACTGCAGGCTTGTCTGCCAGCCCTCCTCAACCCGTCATACACAGATGATGAAAGGTCTTTCTGGGAGATATGCTGATCGTCCGTCCAGCACACTGGGTGGAGCCCAGGCCAACATGGATGAGTGCGTGGCCTGCAGCTTGGTCATGGTGAGTGAGAGGACCCCATCCCCCACACACCATTACATACCCCCTCCATCTCCCCCTAGGGACAGGGGCCCCTTCTCACATGGGGACAGGGACCCCCATCTCCCATGGGGACAGGGACCCCTTCTGATCTGGGGGCAGTAACTTCATCTGCCCTGCAGAAAAGGACCTCATCTCTTCTGGGGACGGGGACCCCATCCTGCCTAGGGACAGCCCCCCAATGGGGAACCTAAAAATGTAATAAAAAACTAATAAAAAAAACTACTGATGCCAGTGGTGGAACTACAGGGCTCACAAAGGTCATACCTGTGTCCACGCTCTGGAGTTCCACCGCCAGACTCGGAGGGAAGGGTCCTGGATGGGGTTCTGGGGGGCCCTTCATGGTTTCTTGCATCGGGGCCCTGAAGGTTCTAGTTACAGCACTGACTGTGACATACTGAAGCAGAGCATGATCCACTCCCTTCAGAGACTGGACCGCAGGGCAGTATTCCAACATGATAACGACCCCAAACAGACCTCCAAGACAACCACTGCCTCGCAAAGCAAGCTGAGGGTAAAGGTGATGGCCTGGTCAAGCATGTCTCCAGACCTAAACCCTATTGAGCATCTGTGGGGCATCCTCAAAGGGAAGGTGGAGGAGTGCAAGGTCTCTAACATCCTACAGCTCCGTGATGTCATCATGGAGGAGTGGAAGAGGACTCCAGTCAGGGCCGTCTTTAATATTGATTGGACCCTGGGCAAAATTTTTCTTAGGGCCCCCCCTCCCCCCATGCAATTTCGCTCTCCACCTTCTCTAAGACATACAATAAATAGCAGCTAGACTTAAAATCAGTTTACTGTATCAGATCAGGCAGCAATTGCGATTGGTTGCCAGAGGTTACAGCATATCATTACTGCTTACTGATTGGTTGCTAGAGGTTACAGCACTCCTTAAGGCTCACGGATTAGTTGCTAGAGGTTACAGCACATTTCTGCTTGTTGATTGGCTGCTAGAGATTGCTGTACAGTAATACTGCTCACTGGTTGCTATAGGTTACAGCACATCTTCTCCTCATTGCAGGGGGGCATGATATACCTATGAATGCTGCCTTTATTTACATATCAATGCAGTTGGCCTCAGCTATTTACATATGCATGTCACTGCTATTTACATATGAATGCCAGTATTTACATGTAAACACAGGTCTGCAGGTGAGTGACCTGTACACAACAATAGGGCAGCATTAGTAGTAGCACATGACTAAAACTTCAAGGGACAAGAGAATGTAAACTGGGATAGTTGGCAAGTATGAGGCAGCTGCTTTGGGCCCCACAACAATGACAGGGCCCAGGGCAGCTGCCCCTTTTGCCCTGCCTTAAAGACGGCCCTGACTCCAGTGACAACCTGTAAAGCTCTGGTGACCTCCATGCCCAAGAGGGTTAAGGCAGTGCTGGAAAATAATGGCGGCCACACAAAATAATGACACTTTGGGCCCAATTTGGACATTTTCACTTAGGGGTATACTCACTTTTGTTGCCGGCGGTTTAGACATTAATGGCTGTGTGTTGAGTTATTTTGAGGGGACAGCAAATTGACACTGTTATACAAGCTGTACACTCACTACTTTATATTGTAGACAAGTGTCATTTCTTCAGTGTTGTCACATGAAAAGATAGAAGAAAAGATTTACAAAAACGTGAGGGGTGTACTCACTTTTGTGAGATACTGTATATATATATATATATATATATATATATATATATATATATATATATATATATATATATATATATATATATATATATATATATATATATATATATATATATATATATATATATATATACAAATCAACACCTGTTATATAACTGTTGATTGCAGAATTGCTGGCTGACATTGGTAGAAATTATTACAATTTACAAAAAAAAAAAATGTATAATATAAATCATATTCATAATTAATTATATATATATATATATATATATATATATAATTCTAATAATATATATTCATATTGTTTAAATATGTAATCAATCGGGCTTCTGAAATATGTAACACCTGCACGCCTCCCAGCAAAGCTGAACGTGGATTGCTGGGACTTGTAGTCCTCCATGTTTCCTCCTTGCCCAATGACAGCTCACATGTGTCCCCCGCCCCGCAGCCTCTGGCTCCGCCCCCTAGCGCGCTGATATTTTCAAAATAAAGTTACTTTGTATCAGCAGCTGTCAGTGAGTGGGCGGGGCAGGGTTCCGCTGTGTGTGGGTGGAAGCTGCGCTTCGGGTGGTACATTACGGTAGTGCGGCGCTGTCAGGTATTACGGTGAGGAATTGTGACAGCGGGGAGCTGAGCGGGACACGTCGGGGGATCGGCGGCGTGTGCAGCGGATGTGTTCCCGGGACAGCCGGCACTGATCGGGGCTCACCGCGACCGGGAGAGGAGAGCCGAGCAAATACAGGTCAGTACGACGGGTTCACTGCGACTCTGCGACTCTGCATGGGGCAACTGTGCCTGGTATTCTCCCCCCTTCTCTGTGCATACATGGGTCCTTCCCCCCCCTCCCTCCTATACATAACTGGGTGCTGCCCCCCCCCCCATGCTGACTATAGATAACTGGGTGCCCCCCCCCATACTGAACATTCATGACTGGGTACAAACCTCCCCCCCCCCCCCCATACTGAATATAATAACCGGGTGCTATTGTCCCTCCTCAATATTGACTATACACAGTTGGGTGCTACTGTCCCCCCCCCCCCCCCAAATACTACTGACTATACATATACATGCTTTTTGTTAGATGACATTGTTTCACTTTTAATAACAATTCAGGTGATGGGCACCTATTTTTTTTTGCTATGTGTAATACTTAAATTGTGCAATAAAATATTTCCCTTTCCTAAAACAGCTTGGACTGCCCATGACTCTTCTCAGGGGGTCCCTTTCCCCCTGTTTCCTATTTATTTAATTTATTAATCCCAGTCCCGGAGAGCGCTCCGTATTTGGTGAATCTGTAATTCTAGGGATGCAGCACCTGTATGCACAGCTAATTAGTGGTGCAGCGGACACACAATAGTGAGTTTATGACCTCCATTTTTTTTTTTTTTTTTTTTTATTCTACCGACTATACATAATTGGGAGCTCCTGCTCCCTTGTACTCTGTAGGTAATTTTGGTGCTGCTTCCCCCCCTCCTGTAGGTAATGATGGTGCCACTACCCCGCCCACCTTGTACTCCTGTAGGTAATGATGGTGCCACTACCCCCCCCCACCTTGTACTCCTGTAGGTAATTTTTGGTGATGGTGCCACTACCCCCGCCCACCTTGTACTCCTGTAGGTAATTTTTGGTGCTGGTGCCCCCTGCCCCCCTTGTACTCCTGTAGGTAATTTCGGTGCTGGTGGGCCCCCCCGTACTCCTGTAGGAAAATTTGCTGGTGGGCCCCCCCCCTGTACTCCTGTAGGTAATTTCGGTGCTGCTGCTCCCCCCCCATATTCCTGTAGGTAATGTTGGGGGTGCTGTTGCCCCCCCCCCCCCCCCCCCACTGTACTCTTATTGTATGGAACTAGATGCTGCTCCAACCCCCCCCCCCCCCCCACTTCTGATCCACTGCAGTCAAACTCCATGGAACTAAGTGCTGCTGATCCCCTCTACCCTACCTGTAGATTCTGCTGCACCCCTGTGCTGACTGTATGGAACTCGGTTCTGCTGATTCCCCCCTCCGTACCCCGACTATAAGTAGGCACTGCTTGTACTCTATCTGTATGTTACTCGGTTTTGCTGATCTACTGTATAAGGACTATAAGGTAATCGGGTAATGCTGTTCCCTTGTACGTTGGGTGCTGCTGCTCTCCCCTATTCTTTGTATAAATGTGTGCTGCAGCTATCCTGTCCTCCATAAGTAAGTGGGTGCAGCTCCCCTGTACTCTGCAAGTAAGTGGGTGCTGCTTCTCTTCTGTACACTGATTGCATGCAACTTTGTGCTGGTGCTCCACTGCACTCTAGTTGGGTAACTGTGTGTTGCTTATACCCTGTCCCCTGACCAGGGCCGTCTTTAAGGCAGGGCAAAAGGGGCAGCTGCCCTGGGCCCTGTCATTGTTGTGGGGTCCAAAACGGCTGCCTCATAATTGACAACTATCCTGGTTTAAATTCCCTCATCCCTTGAAGTTTTGGTCCCGCGCTGTGTCCCGATATCTCAGTGTGAAGTGCTGCTACTAATGCTGCCCAGCTCTGCCCTGTTGTGCACAGATGACTCGCCTGCAGACCTGTGTTTACATGTAAATAACCAGCATTCATATGTAAAATAGCGGTGGCAATACTAAGTAAATAGCTGCGGCGGGCGGCATTGATATGTGTATCATACTCCCCTGCAGTGAGGAGATGATGTGCTGTAACCTCTAGCAACTAATCAGTGAGCCATAATATGTGTGCTGCAACTTCTAGCAACCAGTCAGTAAGCAGTAAAGATATGCTGTAACTGCTGGCAACCAATCGCAATTGCTGCCTGATCTGATAAAGTAAACTGATTTTAAGTCTAGCTGCTATTTATTGTATGTCTCAGAGCAGGTGGAGAGTGAAATTGCATGAGGGGGGGGGGGGCAAGAACATTTTTGCCCAGGGTCCAATCAATATTAAAGAGGGCCCTGACTGTACGGAAGTTGGTGCTGTTGCTTCCCTGATATTCTAATTTATAAATAACTGTGTTCTGTTGCTCTCCTGTCCTCCATAAGTAAGTGGGTGCTGCTGCCCCCTGCCCCCCTGTACGCTGCAAGTAATTGGGCACTGCTGATCCTCTATGTACCCTAGCTGTATAGAACTGATAGCCGCTGCTCCTGTTCCTCTGTACATTGGCTGTATAGAACTCGGTGCAGCTTCCCCAACCCCCCGTACCCTGACTGTATATCTGAGGCTCTGCTAATTTCCCATCCGTGCACCCCGGTTCTATATAACTGGGTGCTGAATTTCCTCTGTCACTGCACCCAGGCTGTATGTAATTTTATTACACTGCTCCCCTTTCACTTACTGTATAAATTGGGTGCTTCTAATAGCCCTTATTCATGTGTGTTCCCCCACACAAGAATGCACCCCCCCCCCATATGTAACTGGTTGCTGCCTCACTCCGCTGTGACTACGTACACGCAGCGGCATCTTTTGTGCATCTCTCATTTGTTATCTCAAATGAGTAGTCTTTATAATATGACGCATTTGTCCCCATCTAGGTGCAGCACCCCTATATGTAACACTTATCTCTTACTAGGTGTATGTGGGTGCTGTCTGCGAGCTGCACTACCAGAAGGAGCTGTGTGTTCCCCCTTCGTATGCAACTGCCGTGTCCCAACCTCTGTGAACTTCATTTTGGTGAATTGCTTTAACCCTTCATGTAATTTTAAGCAACTGGGTGCACATTATGCATTCTTATGACTGTGTCCGTAACCCCCCACCCTTATGTTTTGCTCCCCCAAATACCTGGGCAATGCATCTGCTAGAATTCTATGCATCTAGGTGCTCAGCTGTGACTCCTGCTGCTATCTCTGACAGCGTGTACCCATCTTTCTTTAATAATGACCCTTCTAGAGTCCCTACTTGCCTAGAAGTGGGTGCTGCTGGTACTCTGTATACCCTGTACTCTGTATACCCTGTACTCTGTATACCCTGTACTCTGTATACCCTGTACTCTGTATACCCTGTACTCTGTATACCCTGTACTCTGTATACCCTGTACTCTGTATACCCTGTACTCTGTATACCCTGTACTCTGTATACCCTGTACTCTGTATACCCTGTACTCTGTATACCCTGTACTCTGTATACCCTGTACTCTGTATACCCTGTACTCTGTATACGTCCAAATACAACATGCCCCTTTTCATGAGAATGTTAACTCTGCAGCAGAGAACTAGGGATGTGCAACTGTTCGTGTTCCTAGTTCTCAGACTGGATGTCAATTAGTCAATTAGCAAAATTAGAGTTATTGTCAAGTTATCTGATGCTGGTGAACCTGATCTGGGTGTGTAAGTTAAAAAAAGCTCTGGGCACTAAATGGTTAATTAACTGTGCTGGATTACTCCCCCCCCCCCTGTGATTTGGTCATTTGGAATCGGCTTGCAGGATTGCATTCACCAGTGTGCCCACACACACCTCCTGTATGTCTGGTGGGTTAATGGGTGCTGTAGTAGGTTGCACCTAACCAATTTCCATGGTTGGCATAATAAGATGGTCTCTGTCACTGCATCAATCTAGACTGCCTCACATCCACCCTAAAATAAGGCATGGCTGCTGCTTTCGTATTTCTGTTGGTCCCTCTGCCTGCGTCACTGCCTCTGTCACGGGCTGTTGGCATCAGGGCGTACCCCCACGCATCTTACAAATGCATACGCGTTCGCCCCCCCCCCCCCCCCCAAAAAAAAAAAAAGATGGTGCTTTGGTACCATGTGTTTTGGAGTGGGGCAATTTATAAAAAAAAAAAAAAAAATGCTTGCACCTTTTTACACACACAGGGCATTGGACTGCACAAAATACGCATCACATGGGTACGCGTAAAGTGCACGGTCTCAAATGCATCGCTTGGTGTAAATTATTGTTATTTCTTTTTATTTTTTATTTTTTTTTATGGCTCTGATGAACTATTGGTGAAATTTCAACATGTGCCAAATTGTCAGTCACAAATTGTGACAAATTATCTATTTTGTCTCATAAGGAGTCGTGCGCCACTGACTGGCGCATAATGTTCGTATTACTAAGCGCTCAAAATATATGCACAAATTGAGATCTTTGTGTAAAAAGTTACAAATAAGGACGCACCTGCCGCTTTCAAATGGAATATGTATTGTGAATCATTGTTCATTTGTTGCGATATATAATGTATAAACATTTTCACTACAATGTTGCAATGCTCTTTTTACCTTTGCAGTGGGCCCCCCCCCCCCCCCCCCCCCCACACTGCCAGGGTTAAATGGTAATTTTATCCTAAGTGCTCATGCACACGGACGTTTTAAAAAACTGGCTGCAAAGCTAGCTCCGATGCCTGGAAAAATTGTTGTTAAAAACGTGATTTTTACCGCGTTTTGCATTGGCGTTTTTGCGTGTTTTTTAGCGTTAAGTAGCGTTTTTTTAAGAAACACATCTCTTGGCTATAGCACTCAGAAAACAAAGAAAATATGTTGCGCGTTTTTGCGCGTTTTCCCGCGATTCGCGTTTTTACAGCTCTAGCTCCACGCCACGGAACGCACTGGTCCTGGGTTTTTTTTACAGCTTAAAAACGCCTATGCCATTTGCAGCTCAAAAACGCCTAGGTGGGCATGAAGCCATAGACTAACATGGACAGCCGTTTTTAAGCTGCAAAAAAAGCTCAAAAAAGTGGCTGTAAAAACGTCCGTGTGCATGAGGCCTAAGTGTAGAGGTGAAAGGTTTATTACTTTTCTTATTCCTCACTCTAGTAGAATCCATTCAGGGTTATGTCTGTGATGGGGTTCCAGCGTTGGGCTCCAAGTTTTATCGGTCATTTTGATTTACAGAACATACCGTACTTGTTCTACAAATGCACTTTTAATGCAGGATATGTCCATGATCTTTGATTTCCAGAGATTTGGGGTTTTCTAAAAGAGTAAGTGCTGCAGAAACTAGCTGCTTTTGGACTGCTCTTCTCTAATTGAAGCTCTTCTATGAGCTGTCTAGACAAAGCGGAAGGTGCTCGTAGGCAGTGTTAATTTCATCGACTAAATGAATACTGTTTTTAGATGACTAAAATACAACTAAAACTAAAATGCCATTTTAGTCAAAAGACTAAAACTAAATTGAAATTTGACTTCAAAATTAACACTGGTCTGTAGTGCATGTTCATACTTCAATACCATAAATAATAACATTCGATTTTTCACTCCAGCGGTATATAATGAGTTTGGAAATTGTAGAGAAATGTTAACTAATGCATTACAGTTACACCCATTCGATTTTAGTTTACTAAAACGTAGGACCTTTTAGTTGCCAAAAAACGTACTGGAGATTTAGTCAACTAAATACGACTAAAACAATTGCAGAAGACTAAAATGGGACTAAAAGTAAAATTCCTTTTTACTCCTAAGACTAATGCCGCATACACACGGCTGGAATTTCCAATGGAAACAGTCCGATGGGAGCTTTTCATCTGATTTTCCGACCGTGTGTATGCCCATCAGTCTTTTTTTTTTTTTTTCTCTCACCATTTCTGACAGTCTTTAGATTGAGAGTCTGTTCTTAATTTTTCCGACGGAAAACCTTTCTATTGGATTTTTGGATCCTGTGTATGCAATTCTGACACTCAAAATTCCGACGCATGCTCGGAAACAATTCGATGCATGCTGGGAAGCATTAAACTTCCCTTTTATTTATTTTTTATAGCGCCGTTGAACGTGTTGTATGTCGCCGTGTTATTGACCATCGGAATTTGGTGTGACCGTGTATAGGCAAGACAGTTTAAGCTAAGCGAAATTCCGTCGGAATTCCAATGAGAAAACCATCGGAGATTTTTTCTGACGAGAATTCCGATCGTGTGTACGCAACATAAGACTAAAACTAAATCCAAATGAACGCTGCTTGTAGGTGCTGGAGCTTTCGAGTAGGCTTTATTTCAGCAAAGCAGTTAGGAATGGCCTAGTAAATGTGAAAAGAAGCTCAGTGCCAGCAAAAACCGTGAATGGAATATAGATTTAGTTGAATATAATTATCTTTCTATGATTAACTGCTATGTAACTTTTTTTTTTATACTAATTAAATATGTATGATGGTTCTTGTATCTTTTATTTGTCACATTTAGAAAGTTGACATTGCCTATATGACAGATATGCAGGAAGAATCTGTTTGATCTTGTTATTAGTGCTAAGAAGTGGCATGCGTGTCTGCTTTGCCTGAATATGGCAACAATTTGCTTGTAATTGATTGTATTTGGGCAATACTTGGGATCAAGATGGTTATATAATGAAATTAAAGTGGTCCTGCTTTATAGAGCGCTCCTCATGCAGCATTATGGAGAGAAAAAAAAAAATAAAAAATCGTCCTGCAAGGTTCTCCAGGAATGGGTCAAGGCATCCTGCCACCAACAGCTGCCATTGTTCCCAGATCTGTGGAAGCTGAATCCGCTCTGGTGAGGATTCCTATATTTGTTTGTGGCATTTTTTGTGGTCAAAAGCTGGTTGAGATTGCTAAAAAGTTGCCAGAATGTATGGCCAAATATTACCTGCCTTTCACAAGTTATTATTACCTGCAGCTGTGTGTCTTGTCTTTGTAACTTTACAAAGTACCAAAACAGTAGTGGATACTTGGAATAGATTTGCAGCAAAAAAGTGTGTGTGTGTGTCTGTCTCGCTCGCTCTCTATCGCGCTCTCGCTCTCTATCGCGCTCTCGCTCTCTATCGCGCTCTCGCTCTCTATCGCGCTCTCGCTCTCTATCGCGCTCTCGCTCTCTATCGCGCTCTCGCTCTCTATCGCGCTCTCGCTCTATATCGCGCTCGCGCTCTATATCGCTCGCGCTCTCTCTCTCGCGCTCTCTCTCTCTCGCGCTCTCTCTCTCTCGCGCTCTCTCTCTCTCGCGCTCTCTCTCTCTCTCTCTCCGCTCTCTCTCTCTCTCTCTCTCGCTCTCTCTCTCTCTCGCGCGCGCGCTCTCTCTCTCTCGCGCTCTCTCTCGCGCTCTCTCTCGCGCTCTCTCTCGCGCTCTCTCTCGCGCTCTCTCTCGCGCTCTCTCTCGCGCTCTCTCTCGCGCTCTCTCTCGCGCTCTCTCTCGCGCTCTCTCTCGCGCTCTCTCTCGCGCTCTCTCTCGCGCTCTCTCTCGCGCTCTCTCTCGCGCTCTCTCTCGCTCTATATCGCGCTCGCGCTCTATATCGCGCTCGCGCTCTATATCGCGCTCTCTCTCTATATCGCGCTCTCTCTCTATATCGCGCTCTCTCTCTATATCGCGCTCTCTCTCTATATCGCGCTCTCTCTCTATATCGCGCTCTCTCTCTATATCGCGCTCTCTCTCTATATCGCGCTCTCTCTCTATATCGCGCTCTCTCTCTATATCGCGCTCTCTCTCTATATCGCGCTCTCTCTCTATATCGCGCTCTCTCTCTATATCGCGCTCTCTCTCTATATCGCGCTCTCTCTCTATATCGCGCTCTCTCTCTATATCGCGCTCTGTCAGACTATATGTACCACTGGGTTTTCTTTTTGCCGTCGCCATACAGAGATTTCCCAGCATGTCACTCCCAACAGAAATGTCTGTAAATGGGCAGATTTCTCCTCCTATATCAACTAGGTCAGTGATGGCGAACGTTGGCACCCCAGATACTTTGGAACTACATTTCCCATGATGCTCATGCATTCTGCAGTGCCATTGAGCATCATGGGAAATGGGGTGCCAAAGTTCGCCATCACTGAACTAGGGGGATATGCCTGCCAGTTCTTAAATGTCAGTTTAGCCACAAGACCCCTGTTAGTACCCACCTTTTGATATAGCGTGTCCTAAAAGGGATGCCCACACCTCCCAGGTGGACTTCCACCCATAAAGGCATGTAGAGATTTGCATCCCCAGAGATGGCCCACTGCTTTCGCCAGGGCTCCTGTGGGGAGTACTTAGACGGGGTGCTGGGATGATTCCAGGAAGCTTTGTACAGCACCCCACTAGATGTGATCTGCATTGTAATGCATAGAGAAGCACAGAGACCCAGTGATGACGTGACTAGTTCTAAGGTACATAATGAAAATCAAAAGATTTTAACTTTTTCATTATTGTGTTGAAAGGAGGAACCAGGAAAAGCAAAATTTTAAGCAGATTAAAAACTTCAGCCATACTAGGTGACTTTGAACAATATCCCCCCCCTCCTTCCTTTTACAAAAAATGTCTTTCAGCATGTTGGCAGTTCTCTGTGCACATAAATGTCTGCCACATTTGCGAGGATCTGAGCCAGCAAATGCACGGATCTCACTGCCAGTATCCTCATTAAACAAGCCATCTACCAGAATATTAACATTTATTATAAAAAAATTATAGTCTATTACGGTGCCTTGCAAAAGTATTCAGCCCCCACCCCCCTTGGCATTTTCCGTGTTGTTTTGCCTCACAACCTGGAATTATCATGGATTGTTTGAGGATTTGCATAATTTAATTTACAGAACCATGCCCACAACTTTTGAAGGTGTGTGTGTGTGTGTGTGTGTGTTTTTGTTTGTTTGTTTGTTTTTTTTTTTTTTTTTTGTGAAGCAAACAACAAATTGGATAAAATAACAGAAAAAACTCCAATGTGCATAACTATTCACCCCTCTAAAGTAAATACTTTATAGAGACATCTTTTGCGGCTGTCGCTTTGGATAAGTCTCTGAGCTTGCCACTGGGATTTTTGCCCATTCCTTCTTGCAAAACTGCTCCAGCTCCTTCGGGTTGCATGGTTTGCACTTGTGAACAGCAACCTTAAGTCTGACAAATTTTCTATTGAATTGAGGTCTGGGCTTTGACTAGGCCATTCTAACACATTTACATGTTTCCCCTTAAACCGCTCAAATGTTGTTTTAGCAGTGTGTTTGGGGTCATTGTCCTGCTGGAAGGTGAACCTCCGTCCTAGCCTCAAATCACACACAGAGTGGTGCAGGTTTTGCTCAAGAATATCCCTGTATTTAGCACCATCCATCTTTCCCTCAACTCTGACCAGTTTCCCAGTGCCGACTGCTGAAAAACGTCCCCACAGCATGATGATGCCACCACCACCATGGATGGTGTTCTTTGGGTGATGTGATGTGTTGGGTTTGCGCCAGACAAAGCGTTTTCTTTGGTCAAAAAGTTCAATTTTAGTCCCACCAGAGCACCTTTGTCCATACGTTGGGGGAGTCTCCCACAGGCCTTTTCGCAAACTCAAAAATGTGCCATTTTTGTTTTTTTTCTGAAAGTAATATCTTTCTTCTGGCCACTCTGCCATAAAGCCCAACTCTATGGAGCATATGGCTTATTGTCGTCCTATGTACAGATACTCCAGTCTCTGCTGTGGAACTCTGCAGCTCCTCCAGGGTTACCTTGGGTCTCTGTGCTGCCTCTCTGATTAATGCCCTCCTTGCCCGGTCTGTGAGTCTTGGTGTGCGACCGTCGCTTGGCAGGTTTGTTGTTGTGCCATGTTCTTTCCATTTGGTTATGATGGATTTGATGGTGCTCCTAGGGATCATCAAAGATTTTGATTTTTTTTTTTTTTTTTTTTTTTTTTTAAATAACCGAACCCTGACTTGTACTTCTCAACAACATTGTCCCTTACTTGTTTGGAGAGTTCCTTGGCCTTCATGGCAGTGTTTGGTTAGTGGTGCCTCTTGCTTAGGTGTTGCAGCCTCTGGGGCCTTTCACAAAGGTGTGTGTGTGTGTGTGTGTGTGTGTCTCTATCTAATTTAGTGTGTAATGACAGATCATGTGACACTTAGATTGCACACAGGTGGACATCATTTCACTAATTATGTGACTTAAGGTAATTGGTTGAGCTTTTTATGGGCTTCATAACAAAGGAGGTGAACACACACACACACACACACGCGCCAATTATCCGTTTTTTTTTTTTTTCCATTTCTGAAAAATAGTTGTTTGTATATATTTTTCTAACTTTACTTTACCAACTTAGACTATTGTGTTCCGATCAATCACATATAATTCAGATTTCAAAAACATTGAACTAAAGGCTGTAATGTAACTAAATAATTAAAAAGGTGTGTGTGTGTGTGTGTATTGTAATAAGTTTACAGAGAAAAGATTTAGTTGCTTAGAGGAATACCTCTTTGATTTAGTTATACAACAAATAAGTACAGTAAAGATATCGTCAAAGGTTAATATAAACACAAACTAAACAACTGACGTATGCGGACGCGCCTCTAAGTGGGACTAATGCTCAGGGTGGTAATGCCTTGACGCTGAGCACCTTCCCACTTCCAGCAACGGCCGTGCAGACACTCACAAAACGCACAGTACGCTATACAGTGCTAGTAAAACAATGTAACACAATATAATTTCTCAAGAGCTCCCCCTGTGGTGAAATGCAATGCTTTGTGTGTGTATATATAGCAGCAACACAAGGCCTTACAGTGAATGGTTTAGTCCCTTGTCTTCTTTCTTCAGCTAGCCATTATACTGCAGTATTTGTATTCCATAGGGTTTGCAGATGATAATGTGACCTAAAATAGTGAACAACAGCAACTTCAATTTATGCCATGTACTTATAACTTCCTTTTATTGAGAATGTACCCCGACTGTCAGTCAATCAGTTCCTAGTAAAGCACAGGCTTTGAGGCCTGATTGAGCACAGTCTCATTGGAAGGAACTGTTCCATGGGACTACAGATCTCAGCAGCACTGTAGTGACTAGTCTATAGTGTGTTAAGTGCTTTATATAAATTCTGGGCAACAGCCCTCTCACCACACCAAGCCTGGACAATTTGATGCCTCTGCTCCGGTGATCTCAGTCCTACCGCCAGCCAGCTCCGTCACATTGCACACTCCCGCAAGACGATCGGGACCCTCAGTTGGCTCCGCCGGGTGTTCTGAATCCTCCGACCCGGCTACACTCTGAGTCAGCAGGCTGTGTCCAGCTTCCCTCTGGTGGCACCCACTTTATTCCATGCCAAAAAGGCCGCGCTCTTCAAAACAACTCCACACAGGTCCCTGCAGGCAGACCACGTGTCCCCAGGGGAAGAGAGCTAGGAAGGCCCCGCCCTTCCTTTTTATACCCTGCCCAGCATGCAGTTCAGTCCCCAGGGTTCATGGGTAGGTGAATGAGGCACTGTGGATAATTGAATCCTTTCACAGAATAATTAAGTCACTTCCTGTATAGGTCTTGTTCCATGCTATTATGTGAAAAATAAACAAGTCTCTTTCACAGTGTATACCACTAGAGGGAGCCAAATACCAACCTAATAGCATTAAACAAATAGTTTGGTCTGACTAAAGAAGAAATGCCCATTTAAATTGGCACCACATCCCAGAATTGAAAATGAAATATAAAGTAGATGGAGGAAATGGGGATTTTAACGGTGCTTTGAATATAGATTCCAGAAGAAAGCAACAATTTTTCTATATATTAAAAGTCAAAGTAAAAAATTGGTTCATACATAAAACATGCAGAGGTTTGCGTATATGGTGGTCTTTGAGGTCAAAAGTGGATTGAACAAGAGTGTTTGTTGCACATTAGCCTGACCTGTTTCGCTGATACGCTTCTTCAGGGGATGTGCAAGCTGTCACCAAAGAGAGAGAGAGAGTGTGTGTGTGTGTGTGTGTGTGTGTAAAATATATATTATATATTATTTGAAAAAAAAAAAATACAAATTTACAGAAACCATGAATTATTAATGGTTGCATCTAATATGGAAGCACATCATCCAACCAACACCACAGAAATCGCGCTTACCTCGAGCCATATCCACCCACTGAGAACCACTGCCTGAAATATCGCACCTGCCAAAAAAAAACAGGATTTTGTGTCCCCATACGGTCATAGAGCAGGAAAAGCCGAGCTACAAAAAGGACGTAAGGAGTATATAATATAAAACAATGCTTGATTCTGCTGTGAACATAAACAGCAGAGAGCGAAAGATACATGTTTATATCTTTTCCAAAGAAATTTAAATAATAAAAAAACCTAATAGCATTGTCTTGCTATATAACATTACTTGGTAAAGAATCAGAGAGAGAGATGGATGTGTGTTAATAAACCCACAACAGTAACATCCATTGTGTATATGCAGTAAAGCATGCTTGTTATCACTGTGGAACCTAAGGGGTTAATCTTGTGTAAAAATGCTTTTTGATCCTGTCTTCTCTGATCCTCCCCTCCCTCCACTGTCCCCAATCCATCTGCTGATAGAACAGAGCCTTTTGAAGTCACTCTGCACACGCTCCAGTTTGGTGTGTACTCATCCTACAAGCTTTAACCAGACACTGATAGAAGTCACAAGACTGCTATATACTGCTGATGAGAAAAAGGTATTTAGCAGTTTATATTTACTAAAATAATTGCACTTCCATGTTCTGCGGGAGACCAGATATAGTGATTGGAGGCTCCTGGGTTTAGTAACACTTTTTTTTTTTTTTTTTTAACCATCAGCGTACTATCAAGTTGCGCTGAAGCATTTTCCGAGAGCGAGCAATATAAATAAGGATCGAGAAACGCAGCATTGCCGGAGCCCACCTGATCGACAGCCTGCTTTCTCATGCATATGAGTTCCTCCCACTAAATTGCAGCTTCCGCCGTGCCTAGGTGACAGGTACACTTTAATTATAGAGCGCTGTAGAGGAACTAAAATACTTTTTAACAAGCTAATACGCAGGTTGTTCTGCTGATGGCGCTTTTTATTATGTGTGTGCAGCTATTATTGTTGCCCGCAGGGTGGAGGACCGGGAGGCGCTCTGTGGTTGGAGGAGACGCTTTCTGGTCTCTGACCCTTCCTGTGTAGCCAGACGGCTGTGGGAAGAAACGATTTACTATTGTATCCTGCGGGGTTTACTACAGAGCAGAGGTGTGGTTCCAAATATTTACATTGTACATCACTCTTCTGTAACTATGTATCCAATTTTATATCTTTTTGGTGTGTTTACCAAATATCATCATTTTAGTCCCGGAGCTCAATGACACTCATTATGGAAATAAACATCTTGCAAGAGATGTAACTTTCTTTTTAATCTTTTCTTTAGGGCTTGTGTGCAAATGTGTTTACAAATGCATTAGCAAGAAAAATGTATTTCAGTAAGCTTAGTTTACACTATTGTGGTATTAAAGCGGAGGTCCACCCTAAAGTGGAGCTTCCGCTCATTGGAACCCTCCCCCCTCCCCCCCCCCCCCCCTCCGGCGCCACAATTGGCACCTTTCAGGGGGGAGGGGGGTGCAGGTACCTGTACAGTACAGGTATCTGCACCCACTTCCGGCGTAGATTCTGCAGAATATACGCCCCTTTCCGCAGAATCTACGCCCCTTTCCGAAAGTCCCCCGCTGCCTGCTGGGAAACACACGGATCCCAGAGACAGCGGGGACCATCCTTATTGCACAGCGCGACTCGCGCATGCACAGTAGGGAACCGGGAAATGAAGCCGAAAGGCTCCACTTCCTGATTCCCATACCCAAGATGGCGGCGGCAGCACCCGAGAGACGATCGAGAGATCGGCTTCGGGTGCCGACATCGCGGGCGCGCTGGGCGGGTAAGTGTCACTATTTTATAAGTCAGCAGCTGCAGTATTTGTAGCTGCTGGCTTTTAAAAAAAATAAAAATAAAAAATAAAAACGGCGGACTCCCGCTTTAAACCCAAAAGCAAACGTTTATTATCTTGCAGCTTCTCCATTCTTAGAAGTGATGGCTGCATTAGTTTTCGTTTTTAGGATTTCTTTCTTCCATTTTCACCTGGTGATCTGGTCAGTAACTCCTGTTTTTCAAAAGAACAAACTCTCTTGCAGATGCATCAATTACAGGGATTAGACAAACCATTTAACTCTGACAGGGGTGCTTAAAGAGGAAGTAAACCCTTTCAAACCACTTTGACCTACAGGTAAGCCTAGATTAAGGCTTACCTGTAGGTCCAAGCAATATCTCCTAAACCTATATGGTTTAGGAGATATTTGCCTGAAAATGGGCACCGCTGTCTACGGCGCATGCGCCGTAGACAGCGGCGCGCAGGCGCACTAAATGCGGCAAGTCCAAGAATGGATTTGCCTAATTTGTCGACTCCCGTGCGCATGCGCGGGAGTGACGTCATCGTGGCTTCGCCGCTGTGATTCGTCGGAGCTGCGAGACGCCACCAGCAAGATGGATGCGGCGGACTACAGGGGACAGCGGCGACTTCGCTGGCTCCTGTGTCAGGTAAGTGACACATAATGAGCTACTATGCGATGCATAGTAGTCCATTATGCTTTACCTTTGCAGGGAAAAAAAAGAGGAAGTAAACCCATCAGGGTTTACTTCCTCTTTAAAATGATCAGCATTTTATTTATGTAAAACCTTTATCCCATAAAGAATAAAAAAACTTGGGTCATCGGTGCAGCCCCATCGGTGCCTTTTTGTTGACGCCCATCTGTGCAAAGAAAACTTACTTATTACAAAGTTTTATAACAGAAACTAAAAACTTTTAATTATTATTTTTTTTTTTTTTTTTATGTTTAGCAAAAAATAAACTCCAGTGATTGAATACCGCTAAAAGAAAGCTCTGTCTGGAGTCGCAGCCATGTTGGAACAGGAAGGGGCCATCCTCAAACTGTTCCCACAAAGTTGGGAGCATGAAATTGTCCAAAATGTCTTGCTGTGCTGCCGCCTTTATAAAGCCTCATACACACGATTGGACTTTAAACAAACTTTAGTGTGGATTTCTGTAGAAAGGGCGTTGGCCGTGAACTTGTATTGCATACACACAGCAGGACTTTCACCAAGTCACTTGGTTTTTCTGCTCTTTACTGCCACCTTTTGGTCAACTTCTGTATTGTTGTCTGATCTTTTGCATTGGTCCTGAGCATGGTTTTCTGTACACACGATCGGCCTTTGCTCCGTCAGACTTATGTTGTCCAAAACGTTTGTCTGTTTGCACAGCCAACGAAAGTTGGATGAAAACCGAAAAAAGTTTGTCTGATGGTGTTTACCCACGGTTGGATGTTGCCTTTAAAACAGCTAATTTGCATGTTTGTTGTCAAAACGTGTGTACGAGCCTTAAGTGTTCCCTTCACTGGAACTAAGGGGCCAAGGCCAACCCCTGAAAAACAACCCCACATCGTAATAACCCATCCCCCCCCTCCCCCCCACCAATTGATTTGGGCCAGTGCACAAAGCAAGGTCCATTAAGTCATGGATGAGCGAGTTTGGGGGGGGGGGGGGTCTTGACTGTCCTGCACAGAGACCTCACCTCAACCCCATAGAACACCATAGTTTGGTTTGCACAAAAGTTATAGTGGTTACAATCAATATACATGTATTAAATAAATAAAAATATATTATTAAATGAAAAACCCTGTAGCAGAATACATATTGGTCTAAAATTGATGAAGAAATTTAGATTTATTTATTTTTAATTTTATTTGGGTACAGCGCCGTGTGCTCGTTTAGTTTTCAGTTAAAGTAATGCAGTGCTGTATCGCAAAAACGGCCTGGGCATGTAGGGGGGGGTAAATCTTCTGGAGCTGAAGTGGTTAATATGCATTGGGTGGTTGTTGTTGTTGTTGTTATTATTTATTTATTTTTCTGTTCGTGTTCCACTAGAGCTAGAAATTTTAAATAAAAGCAGTCAGAACTTTGATTTTCCCACTGCTGGTTACCCGGCTTTGGCAGTAAGGTATTAAAAATGCAGTAAGTGATTTCCGCGTTTTGTTGTGATCTGTTTGACTACGTTTTCCAATTAAATGATCCTTTTGTGTGAGTAATGCCGCAGCGGGCGCCATCCTGCGAGATGCTGAATAACACGGCACAGGAAAGAGTTATTAGGTAACGAGAGTGCCAGGTGTATAATTCGATCACCCCACGTGTTACTTGGCGCCGAACGTCTTCAGTCCCACACCTTCCGCTCAGCTGGGCTGCGTCTTGCCAGCAGCGTCGCGATCTGCACACATCTTCCAGTCATCCCTACTGCTGTGCAGGCTGAGCGAAGCGCATCGGTGAGTGAGGGAAAACCTCGGGGAGATGGGGATGAGAATTACATGGAGAAGAGATTGTGTGAGAGGAACGGAGCGCTAATAATGGGAGAGACAGAACAGAACTGGGGGGGTTATCTGTAAGACTTATAACCTGGGGGGAGGGGGGAGATGCCAGGAAAAGCAGACCGCAATAAGCACTGAAAACAGAACCCTGGGGGAAGGGCACTGGAAGGGGGTTGCGCCCTGGTAGTGGCAAAATCCTAAAGGGGTAGGGAAATGGACTGGCAGGGGCAGAATCCGGGGTGGGGGGGGTTGGGAAATGGTTTCAGGGGCAGAATCTGAGGGGGGTCGGGCAACAGACTGGCAGAATCCAAAGGGGGGGGGGGGTGGGGGTCGGGTGACTGGTCCAGGCACGGGTTGGCAGGGGAAGAAACCCCCAGGTGGGGAGTCTGGCCTTGGGCAGGCATAGTCCCAAGAGGGGGTCTGGCCACAGGCCTTGCGGGGGCAGAATCCGATTGGGGTCGGGCAACAGACTGGCAGGTTCCAGAGTGGAGTCGGGCAATGGTTTCAGAGGCAGTCGGCTGACTGGTGGACAGGATCCAGAGGGGGTTGGGTGACTAGTTGGCAGGATCCAGAGTGGGGGGCCAGGTCTGGTTGGCAGGGGCAGAATCCAGAGCAGTAATTAGCCACAGGCTGGCAGGGGCAGAAACCCCCAGGTGGGAAGTCTGGCCTTGGGCAGGCATATTCCCAAGGGGGGTCTGGCCACAAGCCTTGCAGGGGCAGAATCCTAAGGGGGGGGGGGGCTAACGGGGGCAGATTCCTGGTGGAGGGGGCAGGCCTGGCTATGGGCTGGCAGGGGCAATATCCCGAGGGCTGGTACATTAAGTCTAAACTCCAAACAACTAAACACGGAGATGTAATACAGTTCATATGGTTTGGGTTGTCCATCCAGTCCTGAGATTTGCACAGCTCTCCCACACAGTGCAGACCTGATCTAAGGCAGGAGACCTGATTTTTCCCTGCTGCACTTAACACGTCTTGTTCCTCCCCAACTCTGTAATTGGACAGTGAAAGGGAGGCAGCAAACTGATGAATTTTCCTCTGTCACTTTGCTCTCCCACCCATCTTCATCTTCTCACAACCTGCATTCACTATATCTGATATCCCACAGAATAGCAATTGTTTTACTTCTCTCCCCCCCCCCCCCCCTTTTTTTTTTTTTTTTTTTTTTTTTTTTTTTTTTTCTTTTCTTCTCATCAGCAGTATATAGCAGTCTTGTGACTTCTATCAGTGTCTGGTTAAAGCTTGTAGGAGTTTTTTTATTCTCCTCTGACTGTCCTATGAGGCTTCAGGACCCCTGACCAGAGTGACTCCATATCCTCTGTTGAGGGATAGATTGGGGACAGTGGAAGAAGAGGAGGATCAGGGAAGATGGGTTCAAACAGCCTTTTTATGCAATATAGAGGATTAACCTCGGGGTCAGCCCTATTATGGGTCCATGGGACCCAGATTACCATTTAAGAGGTGCAGCAATACGGGGCGTACTCCCTGCAGTGTCATGCTGCTTGCGCTGCCTCCTGCACATTGGGAGCACCCCTACACTGCTCTCTCCAGAGCGGACAGAAGCCTCCCCCATCCTCTCGGTTTACATGTAAAGGGAGGGGGGGTGGAGACACTGCTGTGCATGTACCTCCCTGTTCTGAGGTCTGTACACCTGTATTGTAATGTGCGGGGGGGGGGGGGGGTGGCGTGTCTGCACTGAGGGGGCAAGGGGGGGGGTGTCTGCACTGAGGGGGCAAGGGGGGGGGTGTCTGCACTGAGGGGGTTTCTATATTGGAGGGGGAGTCTGTACTGAGGGGGGACTATAGTAGTGATGCCACTAGCCAGCTGTAGTAGCCCACAGGGTGTAGGGGAGGTGCCTGGGCCGGGAGTGCCGCTGGCTCAGACCCCGCCCCGATGTACGGTTGGTAGAAGGCCGAGATCCCTGGAGCGCTGATTGTGGAGGTTTGCGCTCCGATGTACAGGGACCTGATATGAAGTCAAATTCAGCTTGTATTTAAGAAAATTTACATTTTAATGTTGTGTTTTTAATTTCTGAAGTTGAATCTTCTTTTTTTTTGTATCCTTTATTTTAATATCTGCCGAGAGTTCAGCAGTAGCAGTGATGGTAGCAGAGAGGCTGACCATGGCAGCGGGTAAGTGGCAGTACTCTGGGGAAGTGATACAGATCCGGGGTCACAGCGGGTGACAGTCAGGACCAGGAGAGCCGTGCCAGGATGGGGACTGACGCACACACGCTCTGACACTGGCACACACACACGCTCTGACACACATGTCACACACTGATTAATGGACACTGATCTCCATGTCCTGGTGGGTAGGTTGTGTTTTAGATTCAGAGGCTGTCCGGGTCTCTGGGATTTTCAGCATTAAGACATCCGATAAATATATAATCCATGGTCTTGGCTTTGAGATTGCACTGGCAGAGAACAATAAGATATAAATGGATGAGAGAGCAAATCTCGCCATTAATCATTTTGCAGCGAGTCGATCCGCCGCACATCGCCCCTGAGATCCGTGTTCTGTGCGCTGGGACTTCACACGCAGCTCGTCTTCTTGATCTTATTACAGCTCCAGTAATTGGCCGCCTGTTTTTACTGGGGAATCTTTGTGTGAATATCAAGCAGCAGCATCTAAAGACCCAAGATGTTACTTTTTTTTTTTTTTTTTTTTTTTTTTTTTTTCATGTAGCAAATATCGGTCGCACACTGCGGTATGGCGGTGCGGAATAACCGTATTTGTTGGAGGGGATGGTCACATCCCGCCTACGTCTTCCAAAGTTGTGTAGTGGTAAAAGAACGTGGTGTGCCATCTCTGCTGGTTTGGGTGGAGCTTGATTGAACCCACCACTGAGGATGGATTGTCCCATGTTTGTGTTTATTTTTTTTTATTTTGTATATTATTATTATTATTATTATTATTATTATTATTTATTTATTTTTGAGAAATCATACTTGCAAAGGTGTATGCAACATCAGTCCCCAGTCGACTCTAAGGTGGAGAACTGAGCAATCAAAGACCGCTGATCATTCAGTTCTTAGTGCCCTTTGAGCAGAAAATTGGAGCACTGGGCTGAAGAGGAGGTGGAGGGGCCTCGGGCTCTGAGCTGGATGCTGGTTTTGCTCTAGGGATTCGGCATCCCCAACCTGCCAGCCAGCCGCTGACTTCTTGAGGTGACTAAGTTCTGGGTACCGATTTACCAGCCACATTCATTGGCTGAGCTGACCTCCAATCCCACGCATGCACAGAAGTTAATTTATCTTGTTATTGCTGAAATTTTACAATGAGCTCAGCAGACAGGTAAGTAACGTTTTAATGTAGTACTCACATAGTACACTGGGGGGGGAAATAATTATTTGATCCCCTGAAGATTTTGCCCACTTACGAAGGAAGGATCTATAATTTTTATCATAGGTTTGTTTTAAATGATCGCGACAGAATATCAACCAAAATACCAGGAAAAAAAAAAACACAATACAAATGTTATAAATTGAGTTGCAGTTCAGTGAGTAAAATAAGTATCTGATCCCCCAAGCAAAACATGACTTAGTACTTGGTGGAGAAACCCTTGTTGGCAATCACAGAGGTCAGACGTTTCTTGTAGATGGTGACCAGGTTTGCACACATCTCAGGAGGCATTTTGGATACACTCTTCTTTACAGATCTTCTCTAAATCCTTAAGGTTTCTTGGCTGTCGCTTGGCAACTTGCAGTTTAAGCTCCCTCCCATAAAATTTCTACAGTATTAAGATCTTGAGATTGGCTAGGCCACTCCATGACCTTTAATGTGCTTCTTCTTGAGCCACTCCTTTGTTGCCTTGGAGGTATGTTTTGGGTCATTGTCATGCTGGAAGACCCATCCTCAATGTTCTGGCTAAGGGAAGAAGGTTCCCATCCAAGATTGTACAATACATGGCCCTGGCCATTGGCCCCTCAATGCGGCAAAGTTGACCTGTACCTTTTAGCAGAGAAACGGCCCCAAAGCATAATGTTTCCACCTCTGTGCTTAACTGTAGGGATGGTGTTCTTAGGGTCATAGTCAGCATTTTTCTTCCTCCAAACACGGCGAGTCGAGTTAACACCAAAGAGCAAAATTTCGGTCTCATCTGACCTCAGCACTTTCTCCCAATCCTTCTCTGAATCATTTAGGTCAGGGATATCCAATTAGTGGACCTCCAGCTGTTGCAGAACTACAAGTCCCATGAGGCATAGTAAGACTCTGACAGCCACAAGCATGACACCCAGAGGCAGGGGTACAATGGGACTTGTAGTTTTGCAACAGCTGGAGGTCCACTAATTGCAGATCCCTGATTTAGATGTTCATTGGTAAACTTCAGATGGGCCTCTACATGTGCCTTCTTGAGGAGGGGGACCTTGCAGGCGATGCAGGATTGCAATCCATGGCTGTGTCTTGTGTTACCAATGGTTTGTTTGGTGACTGTGGTCCCAACTGCCTTGAGATCATTCACAAGCTCCTCCTGTGTAGTTCTGGGCAAATCCCTCACTTTTCTTATGATCATCCTCACCCCATGAGGCAAAATCTTGCATGCAAGACTGAGGGCAATTGGTTATTTTGTATTTCTTGCATTTGCAAATAATCGTTCCAACAGTTGTCTTCTTCTTGCTGATGGTCTTGTAGCTCATTCTAGCCTTGTGCAGGTCTACAATCTTCTCCCTGATGTCCTTTGACGGCTCTTTTGGTCTTGCCCATGATGGTGAGGTTTGAATGAGACTCTGTGGACGGGTGTATTTTATACACATAACGAGTTGTCGTTAGGAGCTCCTTCTTACATTGACAGGATTAATCTGTATACAACATGAGCAAATAATGGAGCCAGAATTATTGTTGGTTGGTAGGCGTCAAATTAGGGCTGCAACTAAAGATTATTTTCATAATCGATTAGTTGGCCGATTTTATTGTTTTCGGTTAAAGCGGAGGTCCACCCTAAAGTGGACCTCCGCTCATCGGAACCCTCCCCCCCCCCTCCGGCGCCACAATTGGCACCTTTCAGGGGGAGGGGGGTGCAGGTACCTGTACAGTACAGGTATTCTGCACCCACTTCCGGGATAGCTCTCTGCGGAAAGGGGCGTAGATTACGCCCCATCCGCAAGTGCCCCGCTGCCTGCTGGGAAACACACAGATCCCAGAGGCAGCGGGGACCATCCTTATTGCGCAGCGCGATTCGCGCATGCGCAGTAAGGAACTGGGAAATGTAGCCAAAAGGCTCCATTTCCTTATTCCCATACCCAAGATGGCGGCGGCAGCACCCGACAAGACGATCTAGAGATCGGCTTCGGGTGCCGACATCGCGGGTGCGCTGGACAGGTAAGTGTCACTATTTTAAAAGTCAGCAGCTGCAGTATTTGTAGCTGCTGGCTTTTAAAAAAAAAAAAAAAAAAAAAAAAACGCGGAGTCCTGGCGGACTCCCGCTTTAATAACCTTAAAAAAAAAAAAAAAAAAAAAAAAGCAATTTATTCTTAAATATCTCTATGCAGTGGTAAATGTAAATAACCAACTATATGGTTAGAGAGAAAAATCTCTAATCCACTCTGAGAACAGACAGAAGAGAGATACTGTATATACTATTAGAGGAGATCTTCCCTCAAAAAAAATGTAATTTGAAGAACATTTGTTTGATTTTCTAATCGTTAGTGGGGGGGTCAAATCGATGTTCATTTTCAACCACAGTGCCAGGAAAATTTGGAAATAGAAAACTGCTTGATGAAAGGAATTTTCAGACAGTGGATGTGGTTTTCGTTCAGAAATTGCACTCATTTTAAAAACAAGTGAAAATTTCAAAACCACATTCTTTCAGCGAATGTACAAAGATTTTTCTTCTGAAAATTGATCCGTGTGGCCAGCATAAGCCTCGGTATGCAGTTTGCTTTTGATCTGTTTCTGCAGTGCTTTTTGCTGTGCGTTTTGATTTTTGCGCACGTGATTTTGCTGTGATTTGAGTTTTTGCATTTTTTTTTTTTTTTTTTTTTTTTGGCCAATTTGTTGTTAGGCAGATTAAAAAACACAATTTGCTGCAAAACCCATTACATGCTTTTCTGCAGCTTCTCCATTGAAGTACATTGAACCAAAAAAGCATTGTTGTGTGTTAAAAAAAATAAGCCCCTGACCGTTTCCAAATAAGCAGCGGCTGAAAAAAGCATAGATGGGAACCATAGGAAACCATGTAAATGAACTGTAGTGCGTTTCTGCAAAAAGCATAAAAAAAAAAAAACCATAGATGTGAACCAGGTCTAAGACGTTTAGTAACATGATGGGGTTAAAAAAAACTATAAGTAGCCCTTTATGCTACAACAAAAAGCAGATGATCAGTACTGTAAGGGGTTAATTATTATTATTTTTTTTTTAACTGTAGAACTGTGAAAGTGGTATTTACAGTAGCGATTATTTGCTATTTTTGTACTATAAAGGGCTCATTTTAGTTTTTTAGTTTTTTTTTTTTTTAACCCCATTATGTTACTGGCCAATTAATCGATTATGAAAATAGTAATCGATTAATTTCATAATCGATTAGTTGTTTCAGCCCTAGGTCAAATACTTATTTTAATCACCGAACTGCAACTCAATTTATACAATTTTTTGTATCATGTGGTTTTTCTGGATTTTTGGCTGATATTCTGTTTCTATCATATAAAATACCCCTATGATAAAGAAATGAAGGGTCTCTAATTTTTATAAGTGGGCAAACTTTAAAGTGGTTGTAAACCAATTACAACCACTTTAACCTACAGGTAAGCCTAGATTAAGGCTTACCTGTAGGTGCAAGAAATATCTCCCAAACCTAAAAGGTTTTGGAGATGTTTGCAGAAATAGCGGCACCCGATGTCTACGGCACATGCGCTGTATACATCGGGCGCAGTGTGCATGCCGTTAGTGGCGGCACCAGCGCGCATGCGCGTGAGGTGAGATTTTATCGCTGCTCCGGCCAGTCACAGCGCCAGAGCAGCAATACCCGGGAAGACACGCAGAGTCAACATGTCAGCGACGGAGAAGGTGAACGAGGGTCACTTCGGGGGGCTTCGATCTCAGATAAGTAATTCATAATGAGCTAGTAAGCTATGCATACTAGCTCCATTATGCAGCCTCATACACACGATGGGACTTTATACAAACTTTCCCGTGAATGTCTGTACAAAGGACGTTGCCCGTGAACTTGTTAAGCATACATACGATCTGACTTTTTCAGCCAACTTTCACCAAATCACGTGGTTTTTCTGCTCTTTACCGCCACCTTTTGGTCAACTTCTGTATTGTTGTCTGATCTTTTGCATTGGTTCTGAGCATGCGTGTTTGTAAAGTCCGATTTGGTTTTGTGTACACACGATCAGACTTTGCTCCATCGGACTTATGTTGTCAAAGTTTGTTCACACAGCCAACAAAAGTACGATTGAAAACCAAAAAGTTTGTCCGATGAAGTGTACACCTGGTCGGATGTTGCCTTAAAACATCAAAAAGTGTGTTTAGGTGTTTGGGCCAATAATGAGCTAGTATGCTATGCATACTAGCTCATTATGCTTGTGTGTGTGTGTGTGGTGTTCCTCTTTCAAAATCTGCAGAGAATCCCAAAAATTATTTTCCCCACTGTACCTCTCTTCTACATTTTAAAATTGCTGTCTATTCCCACCCCAACTTTATATTTTCATAAAGGGGAGAGGAAGAGAGACCTGCTTGGGTGCCCCACAGCAAGCTGCTTGCACTGGGGGGCACTGAGCAGAAGGGAGGGGCCAGTGGGGGACTCGAGAAGAGGAGGATCAGGGCTGCTCTGTGCAAAACTACTGCACAGAGCAGGTAAGTATAACATATTTGTTATTAATGGCTTGGGGTGTGTGTGTGTGTGTGTGTGTGTGTGTGTTCTATCTCCTGGCAGGGAGATCTTATTGTATTTATTACAGTGCTGTCAGTTTACGCAGTGCTTTACATATATAATATACATTTACATTAGTCCCTGCCCCCCCCCCCCCCCCCCCAAGGAGCTTACAATCTAAGGCCCCCAACTCGCTCATACGTACATATACTTGGGCCAATTTTTAGACCGGAGCCAGTTAACCTCCCAGCATGTCTCTGGAGTGTAGGAGGAAACCCGAGTACCCAGAGGAAACCCGCACAGGGAGAGCATGCAAACTCCAGGCAGGGTAGTGCTGGGGTTGGGATTCCAAACAATGACTCTAGAGCTGCTAGGCAGAAGTTTTAACCACTTGGGCTGCATTCGCGCTACAGTGTTTTGAATTGCGGGCAGATTTGCCGCAGTTCTGCCGGCGCTTCGACAGCGCCGAGGTGTGAATGACAAAACGCAGGACTCGCGTTTTTTGAGGTGCCATTCATTTGGATGACAACACAAATCGCGGTGCAGGTATATCGTGCTGCAATTGCATGTCGCCCAAAAGTAGCTCCTGAACTATTTTTGGGAGACGTGGGTCCTGCGATTGCAACGCGTTTTATTGCGCGGCAGACCAGCGCTGCAATTTTGAGGTGTAATTTAAATGAATGGTATCTCGAATTCAAGTCCCGCGCTTTTTTTTTTTTTTTTTTTTTTTTTTTTTTTCTTTCAAACCTCGGCATGGGCAGATCTGCGGCAAATCTGCCCGCTATTCAAAATGCTGCAGTGTGACTGCCACCTTAGGCACTGTGATGGTGGCCATACACTCATTGATAAATGATCAGTTCTTTTTTTTTTTTCTTTTCTGATCAATCTCTCCTGATCGGAATAATCAATTTTATTTGCCGACAACACAGTTGATATGCCACAAGATGGGATGGATAACTTGCGATCATATCTCTATTTCCACCAGGCAACCTCCTAATCTGACAATCGACTTTATGACTGCCTTATGATTCATAATCTCACACCTTTGTCTGATCTATTCCAAGTCTAAAATCGATCAGAAGGAAAGTTGTGGCTGTTCAATTGTTTTCTGATGTTCCCTTTTCACACTATACAGATGTAATGCGTTTTTTAAAAAAAAGTAATAAAATGCCTTTTTACTGCATTCATTGTTCACACCAGTGCAACATGCGATTTACAAATCGTACCTGAAGTCACATCTAATGTCCTTTCTATGGCACCATCTTAAAGCGGTAGTAAACCGCTGGGGGGGGAAAAAAAACACCTGCAAGAAAAGGCATAATGTGCTAGTATGCATTGCATACTAGCACATTGTGAAGTGTTCACCTTTTTAGAACAAAGCCTCTGCAGCAGCACCCGGTCACCACTCAGGGGGCTGATATATCGCCCCCCCCCCCTGCTGCCAAATCCACCCCCTGCCACACGCGTTTCTTCCGGGTTCACAGGCTCCAGTGCTGTGAGTGGCTGGTGCCGCCGCGCATGTGCGCTGGGGGATCCTCGGTTTTGCCAAGAGATCCCGAAGTTCCCGCACGGTATGCCAGACCTTCAGAGCGCATGCGGCTGCATGCAGGGTGAATATCTCCTACGGTGCACGTTTAGGGGGGATATTCATTTTTACCTACAAGCAAGCCTTTTATTATAGGCTTACCTGTTTGGTAAAAATAACAAAGCGGGCTTTGCTATCACTTTTAATAGGTGCGATTTCAAGTAGCGCAATATAAAAAAATGTGTTCCTAAAACTGACATGTTTATGAAATCGCACAGATGTTGACAGGCCGCCGATTAAATCGCACTGTCCTGCGGCTTTGAAATCGCACAATTTCAAAGCCACAGTCACTGTGAACGGAGGCTTAACAATGCTTTTGTTCTTTTAAAAAAAAAATTAAATAGAATTTTGATACTTGATTTTTGTCCTGTACAGCCAAAACGCATTTAAATATGCAGTTCAACAGGTAGTAAAAGCAACACATTATGCGCATGTTTTTACTATGAGGTTTTTATGTAGGTTGAGGTGGAACAAGCCCTATTGGGTGTTTTTTATATGCTTTGCCTTAAATGTCTTTGTACTGTAGGTGAGGTACAGCGACAGACGTGCAGGTATGCGATTAACCCCTACAGAAGGGTAATAGCGAGCGGACGCATGCCGTACAAGGTAAATGTTTACAAGCACAGCCTTGCTACGTGATAAATTCCACAGGATACAATGGTAAAGCTTTGTTCCCACAGCTGTCTGACGTTTCTGGCCTCTGAACTTTCCCGTGTGCAGCTTCTCCCTTTAGGGGATCAGAATAGATCCGAAGAGGAAATTGAAGAAGACCAGGGAAGTGTGTAAGCTGCCATTGCTGACCTTTTTTCTTTTTAAAGGGTCTGCTGATTGTCACAAAGGTCCAATGACTTTAATAATCTGAGCAGCTGATGCACAAGCTCGACCAAAGAAATATCTAAAAGCAGGAAGAAATGCGTTTGTAATATGCACTGCATTGTCAAAAGTATTGGGACACCTGCCTTTACACCAGGGGGTCTCAAGCTGTTGCAGAACTTCAATTCCCATGAGGCATTGACAGTTACAAGCATGACTCCCATAGGCAGAGACATGATGGGGCTTGTAGTTCCACAACAGCTGGAGGGCCGTCGGTTTGAGACCCCCTGCTTTACACACGCACACGTGAAATTTAATGGCATCCCAGTCTTGGTCCATAGGGTTCAATATTGAGTTGGCCCGCCCAGCTATAACAGCTTCAACTCTTCTGGGAAGGCCGTCTACAAGATTTAGGAGTGTGTCTATGGCATGGGTGCTCAACTTGTGGCCCTCCATATGTTGTGAAACTACAAGTCCCATGAAGCATTGCACGGCTGACAGTTACAAGCATGACTCCCAAGGGCAGAGGCATGATGGGACTTGTAGTTCCGCAACAGCTGGAGGGCCACCGGTTGAGCACCTGTGGTCTATGGGAATGTTTGATCATTTCTTCCAGAAGCACATTTGTTGAGGTCAGGCACTGATGTTGGACAAGAAGGCTCTAATTCTTCCCAAAGGTGTTCTGTCAGGTTGAGGTCAGGTCTCAGGCCAGTTAAGTTCCTCCACCCCAAACTCGTTTATCCATGTCTTTATGGACTTTGCTTTGCGCACTGGTGGGCAGTCATGTTGGAACAGGAAGGGGACATCCCCAAACTGTTCCCACAAAGTTGGGAGCATGAAATTGTACAAAATGTCTTAGTATACTGACGCCTTAAAAGTTCCCTTCACTAGAATTAAGGGGCCAATCCCAACCCCTGAAAAACAACCCCCACACTATAATCTCCTCCACCAAATGATTTGGACCGGTGCACAAAGCAAGGTCCATAAAGACGTGGCTGAGCGAGTTTGGGGTGGAGGAACTTGACTGGCCTCTACTCGACAGAACCCCTTTTGAGATGAATTAGAGCGGAGACTGCGAGCCAGGCCTTCTCGTCCAACATCCGTACCTGACCTCACAAATGCGCTGTGAGGTCAGGTACGGATGTTGGACGAGAAGGCTGTGAGATGCGGCGCAACTCAATATTGAACCCTATGGACCAAGACTGGGATGCCATTAAATTTCATGTGCGTGTGTCCCCTACTCTTACTCTATTGTACTGTACTATATGCAGTGTTTTCACCCTAAGACAGAACATGCAACAGACATCTCAAGTCTTCATAACTTGGAAGGTGTGGGGGGGGGGGGGGGGTTGACAATGGTGAGTTCTGACAAACCCTAAACTGTGTAAAGAGAATGGGGAAGTCCCCCCCTCCCCTTTCCCCAAAATTTAAAAGTCCATGGAAAATTGGGGAATGCTGGGCACTCATGAAAGATGACTGTCCAAGGTAGAAGGAATACAGAGATTTTATAAATCTCAACTAGCCAGAGTCTTCAAAGGACTTCTGATGAGGTCCTGTCGTAAATGGTGAAGTTGTAAATGGTCTGGAATGCCGCTTAAAGCAGAAAAGGGGAAGTTTGTCTTTAAGTCCACCCTCCCTCCCCTACCAAATTTGGCATATCGTTTTTTGGATGGTAAAGAGTGCACCTAGTTTTGATGGGTACCCGTTCCCACTTGCGCTTGGATCACCTAGTCAATATGAGTGGAAGTGCGGCCCCCTCTTGACCCACAATATTTTTGGGACACGTCCAAAGGTTCCAAAAGGCTGCAGGGCCATTCGCAAAGCGCTGTGTGGCTCCCACATGTGCAGTAGGAAGCCAGTTGTGAAGCCGCCATCTGTCATGGCCGGCTTCCCACTAAAGATGCCGACACCGGGGATCCAAAGACTAGTGAAGAAGTAGCCCAGGTGAGGACGCCACTGGATTCCTATTAAAAGTCAGCGGCTACAGTATTGTAGAACCGCTTTAAGGCCTACACATCTGTGGGACCAGGGTAGTGACCCTGACTTTTTCTATAGCTGAACTCTCCTGTATCTCAAAGCCCACAGCGCTGGATCGAGATCGAGCTCAAGTAATTATTTAAGGGGAGCTGAACATAGAAGGGTCTTTATCTTCATGTGGAGAATGAAACCTTCTGCCTTTTTAGAACCACTTGAAGGAGTTGAGGATAATTTTAGCACAACTATCTATATTTTTGATAGAGGCGCTATTTTTTTATTTTTTGCTCTTTCTCTACACTAATGGTGGGGCACTATCCTCCCCCCATCGATACCAAGGGTGGGGCACTATCCTCCCCCCGTCGATACCAAGGGTGGGGCACTATCCTCCCCCCGTCGATACCAAGGGTGGGGCACTATCCTCCCCCCGTCGATACCAAGGGTGGGGCACTATCCTCCCCCCGTCGATACCAAGGGTGGGGCACTATCCTCCCCCCGTCGATACCAAGGGTGGGGCACTATCCTCCCCCCGTCGATACCAAGGGTGGGGCACTATCCTCCCCCCGTCGATACCAAGGGTGGGGCACTATCCTCCCCCCGTCGATACCAAGGGTGGGGCACTATCCTCCCCCCGTCGATACCAAGGGTGGGGCACTATCCTCCCCCCCCCGTCGATACCAAGGGTGGGGCACTATCCTCCCCCCCCCGTCGATACCAAGGGTGGGGCACTATCCTCCCCCCCCCGTCGATACCAAGGGTGGGGCACCATTTTTTCCTCTTAACAAAGATGCATTGTTTACTCTCACTGACACCAGGACAGTTTCTACTCCCGATCTCCACAGTCCAGCCCCCCTAAAGTCTGAAGGACAGTAGTAAACTGACCCTTTGTTTAGAAAGTTTGGAGACCTTTGCCTTACATGATTTATAGGGATAATTTAAACTTGCCTATCACACCAGTAGGATTTAAGGCTTCCTGATTGTGTTCAACTAGAGGAAATCCATTGGGGTTTGCACTGATTAAAGCGGGAGTCCACCGGGACTCCGCGTTTTTTTTTCTTTAAAAGCCAGCAGCTACAAATACTGCAGCTGCTGACTTTTAAAATAGTGACACTTACCTGTCCAGCGCGCCCGCGATGTCGGCACCCGAAGCCGATCTCTAGATCGACACTCGAGTGCTGCTGCCGCCATCTTAAGTATGGGAATCAGGAAATTCATTTCCCGGTTCCCTACTGCGCATGCGCGAGCCGCGCTACGCAATGAGGACGGTCCCCGCTGCCTCTGGGATCTGTGTGTTTCCCAGCAGGCAGCGGGGCACTTGCGGGAAGGGGCGTAAGTTACGCCCCTTTCCGCAGAGAGCTATCCCGGAAGTGGGTGCAGTTACCTGGATTATCCAGGTAACTGCACCCCCCCTCCCCCCTGAAAGGTGCCGATTGTGGCACCGGAGGGGGGGAGGGTTCCGATGAGCGGAAGGTCCACTTTAGGGTGGACCTCCGCTTTAAGACGTACTAAAATGTATAGTAGGTCTGCTCATTGAGGATGACTAATACCCCCGTACACACGGTCCAATTTTTTTCCGATGATGTTCGATGGGAGCCTTTTGTCGGAAATTGCGACCGTGTGTAGGCTCCATCGAAAATTTCAGTCGCTCCAAATTTGAGATCTGGTTCTCAAATTTTCCGACCACAAAATCCGTTGTCGGAAATTCCGATCGCGAGTACACAATAATTCAGTCGCACAAAATTCCACGCATGCTTGGAATCGAGCAGAAGAGCCGCACTGGCTATGGAACTTTTAAATTTTCTCGGCTCGTCGTGTGTCACCGCGTTCTTGGCGTTCGGAATTTCTGACAACATTGTGTGACCGTGTGTATGCAGGACAGGTTTGAGCCAACATCCGTCGGAAAAAATCCCATGGATTTTGTTGTCGGAGTGTGCGATCGTGTGCATGCGGCATTATAGTTCAATTGGCTGTAAGGTATTGAGAGCCACCTCTTGGTGTTCTTAGCTGTGTTCGGTGTAAGTCCTTCTCCCTGGACACCACTTCACCTTTTTAAGTGGTTCTGCTCCATTGGAGCTATTAAGAGAGTTCCTGACCTGCAATGTTATATTGCTTATTCAAGGAAGTCTCGAAATTAGTTTTTTGCTGGTCATGTGTCCACTGCTTCCATCACACGTCTGCATTGTTTATTTGGCAAGGTTAAGAGCCAAAAAGACGAAGGAATTACTTTGATTTGCTTAGGAATTTTGTTTCAAGGTCTAAGGCACAAGTAATCTGTTGTCTAGGTGAGTCAAGTAAGTTATTATTTTATTTATTTATTTTTTACTTGTAGAGCTTTTTCCTTTCTTCTGCTCACCCCTGATCCTAGGAACATTTGCCAGTTTGCAATCTGAACAGGAATGCGGTGCGATTTCCTGAACGACTCGCATGCGGATTCCCCCACCGCTCCTGTAGACCCAGGCGGAAATCGCTGACAAGCCTGGGCTCACATAGGAGCGGCGGGGGAAACTGCATGGGATTCAGCCAGGAATTGCTTTGCATTCCTTGCAGTGCGATTTGAGCCCATTCATAGATATCTACTATTTAATTTTTTTTTTTTTATTTAATTTTTTCTTTTTTTAATGGGCTCAAAATCGTACTGCAAAGCTATGTAGACCTTTGTACGAGTGCTCAAGCAAATGCTTCGTTTCAGCACCGATACAGATATTGATATCAGTGCAACCCTAGTAGATATAGGGGTTTATTTACTAAAGGCAAATCCTAAGTGCACTTGAAGGTGCAGACGCTGTAGATCTGAGAGGGACATGCAAGGAAAATAAAAAACTGCATTTTTGCTTGTACTTGATTGGATGATAAAATCAGCAGAGCTTCCCCTTGTTTCAGAGCTTCTCCTCCCAGAGCTAAAGCGACTGCACTTCTGGTGCACTTGTAGTGCAAAGTGGATTTGACTTTAGTAAATAAACCCCATAATCTCCTATTATACGATAAGGACAGTGTTTGTTAAAATCATAAATGCAAATGATTATTAGTGAATTTGAAAATATTATCCATGTGGACTGAGTGCTCTGTGTTAATAAAAGTCAATACCAGTGACACTAGTGCAAAAATGATCGACAGATGTGCTCTCTTCTCCGTGTCATTAATTGTACACGCCACACTCACCAGATGATATTGACTTCCATGTTAGCAGAAGTCAAATGATGCTTTTGTGCCGGCGTGTCATCCATGTGACGATTGGTGGTCCTCGTTCTCCTGTGGGTTTATCCCTCCTAGGTGGGTTTGGCCTCTGGGTGCTTTTCCTTTTTAAGAAACTTAGAAATGCCTCCATCCTTTTTAACAGACTTCATCATTCCCAGTGTTACCAGCATAATAAGTCAGTTGGGGAAGCCTCCATAGTATACTGTTTATCAAGAGCTCTTTAAAATAAGCATTGAAAGTAAGTACAATATTTAACAGATCAGGCCAAAAAAAATGTAACCAGGAACGGGGATATACGTTCCAGAATGCATTCTAACTGGCGAATGTGATGTCCCCTGAAGCCCCACCCAATGCGTTTCGTCATCAACGTGCAACGTCATCAGGAGGCATTTCCAAGCCTCCTGATGCACAAGTTTTGCTCCATTGGGACTAAATGTGTGTTGGGCAGCAAATTAAATGTGGGCCCCCAAATTGTGTTTAAATGTCTTTACCAGCAATAAATATACCTGCTTGAGTGGTCCAGCCACCTTTTAAAGTCTGAAGGACAGTTTACGTGGCCCTTTGTTCAGAAAGTTTGGGGACCTCCTGGTTTGGAACAAAGGAGAAGAGGGGCTGGTGGGATTAGGAGTGCATGATGACTATTTGTAGGATACATTGTAACGTGCTTGAACATGCATATAGGAAAAACAATGGGGTGACAAACACTTTAATGATCTATTGTATCTTGTGTGTCACGTACTGTGCGCTGTGGGTGAGGGAAGTGTGATTCACTCTCGCCGTCCTTAACCTAACCACAGGCACACCTATGACGGCTGTTTTTTTTTAGGCAGTTAGAAGCCGGTTAACCTCAGCAGTATATTCCGATTGTGGTGCAAACCCAAACACCTGGAGGAAACACAAACTTTGCTCTGGTGGGTCTTATTTGAGGGTAGGAGCAGCCTCAGAAGTGCTATTGATCACCAATGCAATTATGTTACTATACAACGTAACTTTTTTTTTTTTTTTTTTCTCTTAACACATTTTGTGGTCAGTGGTTAGAAACAGACTTCCTATTTTAGAATTGATAGATTCATTGGAGTTTTGAGTATAACTTAAGCACCTTTCACATGGAAAGACTGATTGGGTCAGCCTTTCAGGTGTGTGTGTGTTTGTTTGTTTGTTTGTTTGTGTTTTTTTTTTTTTAAAGAGAAGGAGGGAGGAAGAAAGTCGTTTTGCCTTTAGAGCCCTTTCAGACAGGCAGACTTCGACATCTGATCCACCTGCTTGGGGAATCTGTCCGCTGAGAAAGAACAAAAAGTCCCATGTCCGCTACGCTTATGCAGAGCGGACACAGCCTGCTGTCCTTGTAAATGGACCACCTGTCAGTTTACATCTGACTGCCATCCGAATGGAAAGCAAATCCCCCCTTTTTTTTTTTTTTTTTTTTTTTACAGTCCAGAGAGCGATTAGAACCCCTGTAAGGTTTTTATTGCAGAAAATCGCCCTCTCTAATTTGTTCTGTTTTTACTGTCATTACCAAGCCTGGATGTGAAAGTCCCAAGTTTTGGGTTGTCTCAAATCTGGGATTCCCTCACTTCCTGTTTTGGCTTTTGGACAGGAACCGAGGGAATATTCCTCCGTTTTTCAACATGTTCTATCTGTGCTTGTGTGGGTTTCCTGCTGGTACTTTTTGTCCCACACTCCAAAGACATGCTGGAATGTAATTGGCTCCTGTATTAATTGTCCCTAGTATGTATGTATGCATGTGAGATATGGACCATAGATGATGATTGTGGTGGTGGTGATGATGATTGACGACGACGACGACTCTTGGGGTTTTTTTCCCCCCGACTATGGGCTGAAGAAGGGGGGATAAAAAAAATATTTGAACCGGTTCCTCCACTCCATCTCACACAAATGAGGTGGCTGGAGGAATCCCTCCTGCGAGGATCTTGTGTACTGACAGTGGGACCCGCACCCGTCAAAGTACCCTGATCGCTGATTTAAAAAATGTTTTCCAACATTCCTGTTTGGCAAAAGTTGATCTTGGGGCTCACGTACTTTTTTTTTATTTTATTTTTTGGGGCTCTTTTGCATGTGTGGTGTTTTTTTTTTTTTTTTTTATTTTTTTTTTGTGTTCAAGCTTCTTTTGGGCTCCTTTTTTGAGCATGAACTACTTCTTTTTTTATTTTATTATTAATATTTTTTTTTTTTCACAAACCCTCCCCTCAGCTCCATTAAAAAAAAAAAAAAAAAAAAATTCTGCTAGTTCCCTGGGGACCGGACACATTTCAATCAGTGCGTACCTGCTTGATCCTTGGGGCTCATGCACACTGCAGCTCAAAGAAGCCGCTCCTACAGGCTTTTGAGCTCATAATAAAAAAAAAAAAATGAGCTCAAAAGCCTGTAGGAGCCGCTTCTTTGAGCTGCAGTGTGCATGAGCCCCAAGGATCAAGTAGGTACGCACTGATTGAAATGTGTCCGGACCCCAGGGAACTGACGGAATTTATTTATTTTGATCAGCAAGTGGCCAGCTGTAGATTGTAAGCTTCTTGTGTGCAGGGACTGTTGTGACTGTACAGTATGTAAAATGCAGCGTAATTTGTCAGCACTATATAAAATGCCTAGATATTAAATAAATAAACTCTGTATTTTGGGCACAAGAGCTTAACATTCTGCGAGCGCTGAGAGTGCTTGACTCGCTAACAGGCATTGGCTCCCGACTATGTGTTCTGTAACTTTTCTTTTCCAGCTCTCTGCGCACCGGGCTCCCTGAGGGCTTCTAAAACACTGAAGGGCTCTTCATCGAATACTGGATGACTCTTATGTTCTCTGCAGTGCCTTTTATGCCAACTCACTTTGCAATAAAAAAAATAATAATTTCAGTAAAAAAAAAAAAAAAAATTGTAGCTGGTCAACCTACAATTAGGTGAGCTAGAGTGAATTGAAAAACACTTTAGCAATGTAAAAATGATGCCTTACCTACTTAAACGTTGACCGCTTAATACACGGATGAAAGATGCATTCACGTAGTGGGAATGTGTTTTTTATTTATTTATTTTTTGTGTGCTTTTGTTACATGTTAACGTGTGTCATGTCTAGAGCACACAACATATGCCCCAAATTAGCTCCAAAACCCTTTTGGTTTTGGGGTATCGGGCATTTTTAAAAATTATTATTATTATTATTATTATATATATATATATATATATATATATATATATATATATATATATATATATATATATATATATATATATATATATATATATATATATATATATATATATATATTATATAAAAAATTTTTTTTTTGAGTATTGGCGTTTCCACAAAGGCATGCTTGCTACCCGTGTTTGGGAGGAGGGGGGGCGTCATTAACAGGTAATGGCACGGCTCACGATTGCAACAGATTTCCGAAACGTGCGGCAACATGTACATTTTCATGTGTTTTTATCGCAAGTTTGGGGAACGTTCAGGTGTGAATGCAGCTTTAGGGAGCTGATTTTCTTGCCACAAGATTTACTCTGTCCATCCAGTTCTGAGATTTACTAAGCTCTGATATGCAGTACAGTCCTGTTTGGCAGGGCAGGAGATATAATTTTTCTCTGCTTCAGTTTCTGTTTTCACTTACAGATCTCCTCCATGTACCCACCCTGTGACGGGACAGTGAAGGGAGAAGCAGCAGACTGATGAGCTTCTCCGATGCTTTCCTCTTTTCAGCTTGTACTTCTATCACATGAGCACTGCTTCACATCTCATTGGCCTTTTTTGCTGCTTCTTCCTTTCCCAGTCTGAGCATAGCTATACAGAGAATGCAAGGGGCTGATTACAATTCAAAGTCAGGTACTTATACTGCCTGCATAAAAAAAAAGTATAAATATTTCCTAGCTCTGCCACCTTTCTCCTCGCCCCCCCGCAGCTCTGCCACCTCTCGCCTCGTGCCCCCCTGCAGCTCTGCCACCTCTCGCTTCGTGCCCCCCCCGCAGCTCTGCCACCTCTCGCTTCGTGCCCCCCCCCGCAGCTCTGCCACCTCTCGCTTCGTGCCCCCCCGCAGCTCTGCCACCTCTCGCTTCGCGCCCCCCCCGCAGCTCTGCCACCTCTCGCTTCGCGCCCCCCCCGCAGCTCTGCCACCTCTCGCTTCGCGCCCCCCCCGCAGCTCTGCCACCTCTCGCTTCGCGCCCCCCCCGCAGCTCTGCCACCTCTCGCCTCACGCCCCCCCCCGCAGCTCTGCCACCTCTCGCCTCGCGCCCCCCCTGCAGCTCTGCCACCTCTCGCCTCGCGCCCCCCCCTGCAGCTCTGCCACCTCTCGCCTCGCGCCCCCCCCTGCAGCTCTGCCACCTCTCGCCTCGCGCCCCCCCCTGCAGCTCTGCCACCTCTCGCCTCGCGCCCCCCCCTGCAGCTCTGCCACCTCTCGCCTCGCGCCCCCCCCTGCAGCTCTGCCACCTCTCGCCTCGCGCCCCCCCCTGCAGCTCTGCCACCTCTCGCCTCGCGCCCCCCCTGCAACTCTGCCACCTCTCGCCTCACGCCCCCCCCTGCAACTCTGCCACCTCTCGCCTCGCCCCCCCCCCCTGCAGCTCTGCCACCTCTCGCCTCGCGCCCCCCCCCTGCAGCTCTGCCACCTCTCGCCTCGCGCCCCCCCCCTGCAGCTCTGCCACCTCTCGCCTCGCGCCCCCCCCCCCTGCAGCTCTGCCACCTCTCGCCTCGCGCCCCTCCCTGCAGCTCTGCCACCTCTCGCCTTGCGCCCCCCCGCCCCTCGCCTCGTCTTGCCTTGTCCTCATTGTGTTGGTCATAGCTTCCAACCATTCTTCCCTTAGGTCATTTGTTCTCTGTGCTGCCTTTCCCTCTTGCTCAATGATGTTGAGAGCGACAGAACTTTGCATAACCACCAAACTAAATGTAGTAATACTTTTTTGTCTTATATTTTTTTTATTTTTATTTTTTTTATTTTTCGGCTTTTTTTCGTCCTCTTTATTCTTTTTCATCCCCCTTTTTTTTTTTTTCTCTCCTTTTTTATTTATTTATTTATTTTAATTTTTTCTTGTCTTCTCGTCCTTCTTTTTTTTATTTCTCATTGTTTGTTTGTTTTTTCTCTTGACTGGACTTTGTTTGTTTAAATGATTATGTCCTTACAATGAATAGGGATAATACTCATATTTGGTCATATTAATGAGTATTTTATCCTTTGTTTGTTTATCTTAGATATGCTACCTTTTTATTTACATATCTGTTACAATTTTTTATAATTTTTATGTATTTGTCCTATTATGAGAGAACCAATATAAAATAAAATAAAAGCTAATAAAAGCAGGTCTTGTACTTTCAATCAAGGTCCGTGTTAGGGAATCTCATTACCCCCCCCTTTGATATCTTGGTGACTGCTGGAGTAGACATTTAGAGGTCTGGATATTAAATATGCAAACCAAAATTTGGCACAGTGAGGGAGCAAAGATGAGCAAGTCAGATCAGATTTCTTTCGGGTGATGACCACAATATATACTCGGATATTCCTTGTTGTAAACACTCGGGTCTCTCTTTACATCCACGCTCGTCCATATCGTTCAGTTTGTCATGTTGGGGTTTTATTGTGGATACATGTGACCCTTCTGAATGAACAGTTGTGCCGGTTTCCTGGAAGTGCGGTTCGTGGCTTATTTATGCAGATCTGGCATAGGAAGAGATGACGGAGTAGACGATGTGCGACCGCAAGTAACCTCCTTGTTCAGAGAAAAACATTTTGTAATAAATATGTTTTGCCTGTAACCGTCCGCGGCGCTTTCTTGTTTTTTCATCCTTAAAGCGCACCCTGCGCGTTCTCCCCAGCACGTTTAAACTTCTTGGTCTCAGAGATCATATCGGAATAATCTTGATTTTGGCTGGGTGGCTCTGAGAGGCCCGCAGGTAACTCGGAGGTGGATGAAGCAACAGTGGTCTCTGTCCGACAAAAATGAGAGCGAGGGAAAGAGAGGTGCTCTTTTGTAACGCTTTTCCATTTTGTCATTGTTTTTGCACATGTGTAAAAATTCACATTTTAGGCATGAAGATTATGTGAAACCCCCTGGAAGACGAGATCTTGTAAGAATAAAATGGTGGCAGTTGCAGTTTTTTTGTATCGTGTGATGTTTCTGCAGTAGTTTAGCAAAATTGGCTAATGTTGAGGTTACATCAAGTAATTAGATACCAAATATGTCAAGCTGGAGCAGCCAAGGTCGGACAGCTCTGAACATGGAAGTGCTCAGAGCTAACCACTTCTGTTTTCATACGGATGTTGCTGATATTCCGCCTCTCTCCATCCCGACGCCTACCCTGGATGTTTCCGGCACCCAGGGGAGACAGGTAAAATAGACAAGGTTATGTCAAGTGAATATTTACCAATTATGTCAACCAGTGGCGGTCTGTCCATTATGGGCGCCACCCCCCCCCCCCCCCCCCCCATCCATGCATTTGGCCCCCTGATTTACATGCAGGGCACCAGACACATGGCTTCCAATCGGATGTGATGTGTGTAGGTTTTTTTTTTTTTTTTTCTTTTTTGATGTGATCAAATAGGCTTCAGAAAAGAGTGGGCTCAGGGCGCAAAGCACTGCGCCCGAAGCCCACCCAGTTGTGTGACGATAGCAAATGAATATTCACTATTTTTTAACTGATTCTTCTCCCAGCCAATCAGGAGGAGGGTCATGAGATTGGTCACCCCTGATTGGCCGAAGGAGATCCAATCAGATTGGCTGCCTGGAGGAGGAGGGAGGGGATGCAGGGAAACTGAGAAAGCTGCAGCCCAGAGAAAAGCTGCCACTGCCCGTGAGATAGGGTAAGTGCGGGGCTTTGACTGACAAACCAACCGGGGGGGAGGGGGGGGGCTGTGGCTGGATTGTTTGGGGGGTGCCCCCCCCCCAAAAAAAAATATGAAAACACCAGCCGCCATTGATGTCAACCCAGAGCAGCCAATGTTTGACATCTCTGAACATGGAAGTGCTCAGTGCGCACTAGCTAACTTTTGATTACCATGGACCAAGGACCTACTGGTTTGTGGTGTGTAGGGCAGGGGTAGGCAACCTGGGGCCCTCCAGCTGTTGCAGAACTACAAGTCCCATTATGCCTCCGGGAGTAATTGTAACTGTCAGCCTTGCAATGCCTCATGGAAAATGTAGTTCCACAACAGCTGGAGGGGCCCAGGTTGCCTACCCCTGGTGTAGGCTTCTGCTGCATTGCATAGCACACTAGGTCCCCTGCCAACATGCTGTGGGTACTGTGTGGAAGCAGTGGTCTCTCTGCAGAGGTCCGATATGCCCCTTGCTGAATCGGAGCACATTTCATGCTGTCTGTTGATAGGAGAGCTCTACTCGGGCTGCTTTTTTGAAGAGCAAAGAGCTTTTAAGACTTTGCATGCATTTGATTTGGACTCGCTTGAATTGTATTCAGCTGATCGTAGGTCTTTAAAATGATCAAACAAACGTACGCCATATCATTTTTTCTATCATTTTTCCTATCATCTGTTACCACCATGGTATTAAATTTGCAGCGAGTATTTTGCTTCATCAGATCTAATTCAAACACTGCGTTCCAAATCCTGCAGACGTGTTCTAAGAAAACCATGTCTCGAAGCAATACATGAATGACCCTTCTGTATGATCAGCTAAACTGGTAATTGAGAACAGCCTGGGGCTCACCATACAATTAATCCAACACTGCATGGTGCACTTATAATAATGTGTTATTACAATGTAAGCATCTACAACGTTCCATGGCAGACTTGGAGGAACTGCAGTCTGCTCACATAATCTGTGTAATAAAAACATCTTTGCCATTCCGAAGCTTCCTTCCAACCACTTTGCATATTTTATATACAGTTGTGCTCATAAGTTTACACACCCTGGCAGAATTTATGATTTATTGGCCATTTTTCAGAGAATATGAATAACGCAAAAATATTTCTTTCACTCATGGTTAGTGTTTGGCTGAAGCCATTTATTATCAACTGTGTTGTGTAGTTTTTTTTTTTTTTTTTTTTTTTTTGTTTTGTTTTTTATATCAGAACATCAACTACCTAAATAACCCTGAGCAAAAGTTGACACTATGGCTGGGTTCACACTGCTGCGGTGACGAGATCGGATGTGATTCGCACCGCACTGCAGTGCAAATCACATCCGATCTCTGTGCGATGCGAGTTCAGCCATACAGATAGTATGGCTGAATTCGCATCGCATCCGGCCCAAACTCTCACAGGACCCTTTTTTTTGGTCCGCAGCAGAATCGGATCGCATGGGTGTTCACACCATGCGATCCGATTCCTGTCCGAGTTTGCAGATCGCACTGTGATATGCGAACTGATCTGGGGGTGTCATTAACTTTTTCACTGACACACCCAGCAGTCCGCATAGGGCAGTGTGAACTGCTGCCGGGAGGCATGCGATGCGGGAAACCCGCAGTGGATTCGCAGCCTTCCCGCATCGCTGCAGTGTGAACCCAGCCTAAGGGGTTTGAATGGCTATTAAAGGTCACCATGCTCACCTGTGATCTGTTTGCTTGTAATTAGTGTGTCTGTTTTAGGCCGGGTTCACACTGGTACGACAAATGCATGACGTGTGAAAATCAATGTTTCCCTATGGGGGGGGCGTCTTAACTGGTCCGACTTTGAAAATGCTCCCTGTACTACTTTGGTCCGACTTTGATCCTACTTCAGCCCATTGACTATCATTGAAGTAGGATCAAAGTCTAATCCCTGTCCTAACCATCCGACTTTGGCACCCGACATGGTGTTATTTCCTGCCCCCTGCTGTAGCCCCTCTCATTGTGTGTTAGTACAACTTGTCCTTTGACCAATCAAAACTATCTGAAAAGTCAGATCAAAGTAGTATCCTGTTCATGAAAGTTGGATGGATGTAGGACCATTGTAGGACCAATATAGGACTGATGTCACAGAGCAAAGTAGGATGAAAGTCGTACTACTGTTGTGTAGTATAGTGTGAACCCAGCTTAAAGCGGAGGTTCACACAAAAATAGAACCTCCGCTTTTCGGGAACCCCCCCCCCCCCGGTATTACATTTGGCACCTTTCAGGGGGATGGGGGGGGGGGGGTGAAGATACCTGTATAAGGGGATACAGGAGATCAGGCATGTACTGGCCATAGGGCCTATAGGGAGTTTCCCGGTGGGCCGATGGCTCAGTGGGCCGGTTTCAGTGACAGCCAGTGGCATCGCTGGGGGGACTTTTGGGGCTATAGCCCCGAATCTGGGGCCCATAGCCCCAAGTCAGTGCAGGAGTCCCCAACCACAAGGTCCCGGCCTACTACCTGCCCTCTTTCTGGTGACCCTGATATTAGGAGGGGCTCTCTGTGGACCCGGATGTAAGGGGGGGCTCTGTGGGGACCCAGTTGTAAGGGGTTGGCTCTGTAGGGACCCTAAGGTAAGGCAGATGATCTCTGGGGACTCTGATGTAAGAAGGGCTCTCCGGGGACCCTGATGTAAGGGGAAGGCTATATGGGCACCCTGATGTAAGGGGAGGCTCTCTGGGGACCCTGGTGTAAGTGGGGTGCTTTCTGGGAGCCCAGATGTAAGGAGGGGCTCTCTGGGAACCCAGATGTAAGGAGGGGCTCTCTGGGGACCCAGATGTAAAGGGGGGCTCTCTAGGGGCTTTTTTGCGCAACTGCGTACAGTTTCTATACTGTTTTTTGCGTGTTTGCAAAATTAAAGTGGGCCGGTCTGGATGAAGTCCAGGGCCAAATTTTTGTCCCAGTCCAGCCCTGCAGGAGATGTATACTGGAGATGGCAGGGACCGTCTGGATTGCACAGCTCGACTCGAGTATGCGCAGTAGGGAATTGGGAAGTAAAGTCGCAAGGCTTCAGTTCCTGATTCCCTTACCGAAGATGGTAGCACCCAAGAGCTGAGCGACAGATCGGCTTCAGGTGCCAACATTGCGGATGCCCTGGACAGGTAAGTGTCCATATTTTAAAAGTCGGCAGCTGCAGTATTTTGTAGCTGCTGACTTTAAAAAAAAATAAAAAAAAATAGTTTTGGCGGACCTGCGCTTTAACTGTAAGAAAAAAAAAAAGGGGTAAAGGGAAATAAAAAGATATCCAAGGAATTGAGAATGCCAAACTCTCTAATCAAGAAGTGGAAAATGAAGGGTTCGGTTGAAACCAAACCACGGTCAGGTAGACCAACTAAAATTTCAGCCACAACTGCCAGGAAAATTTGTTTTGAGATGCAAAAAAAAAACCCACAAATAACTTCAGGTGAAATACAGGACTCTCTGGAAACATGTGGTGTGGCTGTTTCAAGATGCACAATAAGGAGGCATTTGAAGAAAGATGGGCCACATGGTCGAGTCACCAGAAGAAAGCCATTACTATGCAAATGCCACAAAGTATCCCGCTTACAATACACCAAACAGCACAGAGACAAGCCTCAAACCTTCTGTCACAAAGTCATTTGGAGTGACGACACCAAAACTGAGCTTTTTGGCCACAACCATAAATGTTACATTTGGAGAGGCGTCAACAAGGTCTATGATGAAAGGTCCACCATTCCTACTGTGAAGCATGGAGGTGGATTGCTGAGGTTTTGGGGATGTGTGAGCTACAAAGGCACAGGAAATTTGGTCAGAATTGATGGTAAGGTGAATGCTGTATGTTATATAAAAATACTGGAGGAACATTTGCATTCATCAGCCAGGAAGCTGCGCATGGGAGGTACTTGGACATTCCAACATGACAATGATCCAAAACACAAGGCCAAGTCCACCTGTCATTGGCTACAGCAGAATAAAGTGAAGGTCTTCTGACCTCAATATCATTGAGCCCCTCTGGGGAGATCTCAAACGTGCCGTTCATGCAAAACAGGCCAAGAAATTACAGGAGGCTTCTGCCAAAAGAAATGGGCAGCTTTACCATCTGAGAAGACCTAAGGGCCCGGTATGGATTGGGGGGGGGGGGGACCCCATGCATTTTTATTTATTTATTTGTGTTGTTTTTCTTTTCTCAATCTTAATTGCCTGCAGTTTTTTTTTTTTTTCTTTTTTAAACAGTCGGCTGTCAGTGGAGAACTGCGCTGACAGCGGGTGAGTCATCCATTGTCAAGGACATGGCTGCCGCTTTGCCGGCCCCGCTCCTTACCAACCGGCTATAACACAGGCAAGGAGGGAGGGAACGAGAACAGCCAAAATCGTGTTCAAAACTGATGACCTGTGCGATTCAGAAGCGTTCCCATACAAGTCAACGAGCTTGTAACTTGCTCCTGAACTGCACTACAGTGCAGAAAATGTAAAGGACTTTTTTTTTTTTTTTTTTTCCTTTCAGTTCGCACTGTGGATGCACCGCGTATGTGAACAGCTACAATAGAAGCCAAGCTTATTTCACATGTCATACGAATCGGATGTAGTTCAACAGACATCCAATTCACATATGTGAATCTACGCAAAGTCTGTTTTGCAGCTTTAAGACCACATTCCAGGACAACCGTTTTTTAAAGGAAGCTTTCCATTTGGGACATTTTTAACTCCCATTTCCGTGTATCAAAGCCAAATGGTTTCTACTGGAAGGAAAAACATTTAGTATTTCCTCCCTGCCCCCCCACTTGGATGGCTGGTTCCTGTCGCATAGCCGGCATTTCTTGTTTTGTAGCTGGGATATTGCGATGAGAGAAAACAACGGACAGACTCTGTACTCCTAGAGACCCCTCTCGGTGGAGGAAATCCTGCCTCTCGCTATGAGTCAGTCCCGGGCACAGCCAGCCGTCCCATGCAAAGGCTTTGCGGACGTTGAGAAGAAGAGACGTTCTTGGCGCCGCATGAGTTAACCAGACCGAGCTGTTTGTGTACATCTCCTCCGCACGTTGCGTATGTCTCTACGTAAGTGTGAGCCAATGTTTCTCCGTGGCAGGAATTGGTGAGGTGTTGGCGTCTGCCAAGGACATACAAATTTAATTTTCTCTGAGTACAGCCGTACGTCTGCTTTTATTTTTGTGCGAGCGATCTGTGGGCTGAAATGAACGGGAAGTCGTAGGTTTGAGTGTAAACAGGAAGAGTTGGTGTGCCGCAGAATCGTATCTTCTCTTATCTTTTGTGTGAATGTCATAAAACTGGTTTGTAATTATTTATACAGTCTGGGCTGATAGTGTTGCGTCTCTCTATGGAGTAACTGTTTGTCTTTAAATTCCTGGGGTAGTGCCAGGTTTTAGAGCAGCCATTCTCAAACCAGGGTTCTGTGGAACGCTAGGGTTTCTTCAGATGTTGCTAGGAAGTTGCTTAAGCTGCTGGTGATTGCCCTCCCATATGATGGTGCCTGCATGGTTTTGGGTTCAGAGCCAGTTGCGTGCTAATGAATGTTTTTTGTCTGTAAGGGTGGCACTCTGACCACCACTGTTGAGGGGTTTCTGAATCAAGGTTCTGTGGAACACTAGGATTCCTCCAGAGGTTGGTAAGGGGGTCTGAGGAATGATCGCTTTCTGTTACTCGGATACGTAACGACTGATGCCAATCGGCAAAGATCAAAAGGTGCATTCTTTTGACCTACCTACAATGTAAGGGGCATTTTTTCCATTGACCACCAGTGTAGGGGACCTTCTTCATGCTGGCCGCCGGTGTATAAGGGACCTTCTTCATGCTGGCCGCCGGTGTATAAGGGACCTTCTTCATGCTGGCCGCCGGTGTATAAGGGACCTTCTTCATGCTGGCCGCCGGTGTATAAGGGACCTTCTTCATGCTGGCCGCCGGTGTATAAGGGACCTTCTTCATGCTGGCCGCCGGTGTATAAGGGACCTTCTTCATGCTGGCCGCCGGTGTATAAGGGACCTTCTTCATGCTGGCCGCCGGTGTATAAGGGACCTTCTTCATGCTGGCCGCCGGTGTATAAGGGACCTTCTTCTTCATGCTGGCCGCCGGTGTATAGGGGACCTTCTTCATGCTGGCCGCCTGTGTATAGGGGACCTTCTTCATGCTGGCCGCCGGTGTATAAGGGACCTTCTTCATGCTGGCCGCCGGTGTATAGGGGACCTTCTTCATGCTGGCCGCCGGTGTATAGGGGACCTTCTTCATGCTGGCCGCTGGTGTATAGGGGACCTTCTTCATGCTGGCCGCTGGTGTATAGGGGACCTTCTTCATGCTGGCCGCCGGTGTATAGGGGACCTTCTTCATGCTGGCCGCTGGTGTGTATAGGGGACCTTCTTCATGCTGGCCGCTGGTGTGTAAGGGGACCTTCTTCCCACTAACAACCCCTAATTTTAATGAATCTTTGCACTGGTTTCCTGAGATTTGAAGTTTGTTTTGAGGGTTCCTTTAGAGATAAAGGATGATGGACTGCTTTTTAGAGGCTTCTCCCTAGGTTTTTTTTTCTCCTAGTACCACGTTTTAAAGCAGCTATCTCCACCAGGGCACTGTGGAACCCTAGGGTTCCTCCAGAAGTTGCTAGGGGTTTCCTTGAGCTGTAGCTGATAAACTCCCATCTAATGCCGCCCTGCATGGTTTTGAGGTCAATGACCCTTTTAGCTGTTTGTAAAGGGACTTTCTTCTCACTGACCACCAATGTAAGAAGCATTATTCGAACAGATCACCTTTCTTCCCACTGGCCACCAATCTAAGGGGGCATTCTTCCTATTGGCCCTCTCATGAGCTCATTTTAGCAGGAGTTTTCTGAGACATGAACATTTACTTAGTGGGTTCCTTTTTAGGTAAAAAGGTTGTGAGAGGGTTATGCCGGTAAATTTTATAGGGGTTTTAAGTGTTGGGTCTTGCTATAATAGCTGGTTGTCTAAGTTTCTGGGTCAGTGCCAGGTTTTAAACAAAGCCATTCTCAACACAGGTTCTGTGGAACACTAGGGTTCCTCCAGAGGATGCTAGGGGGGTTTCTTGATCTTTGGCTGACTTGAACTCCCATCTGATGCTGCCTGTGTGGTTTTGGGACCAGTGCCATTTGGCAGTGCTAGCTGCATAAAGCCAATAATAAAAATTTTTGTTGTTGCTGTTCGAAAGGACAACATTCTTCCCACTAAGATAACTTTTGGTTGGACCAACCCTTTTAAGGAAACATTTGTAAAATGCAAAAACAAATCTTAATCTGAAATAGCTAATGTGTCATTAACATTAGTGTTGCCTGTTCTTTTTTGTATATATATATATTTTTTTTTCCATGGCCAAAGCTGGGTATCTGACAAAAATTGCATTGCTGAAGGATGATATGCAGACTGTGTATTTAAACCTGCAGTTGGCATAAATGATCAGATGTTACCAAATGATGGCATCCTTCAAGAATGTAACTATGTTTGACAGGAGAATTGGGTCTTTGTATAAACATCCAAGAGAAGTGAGGCAGGTTGTGCTTCCAGATGCCCCCTTTTTTTTTTTTTCCCCTTCAAGAAGTGCCAGCAAGGGTGTGCCCTTTGGGATGCCAGTTAGGAGAATTACAGGGTGCACTCTTCCTGTTGGGCTCCAAAATAAAGTGTTTGGTAGCCCACCTCCTATTAAAGGGGACTATGCAATACCTTTTTGCTCAATCTCTTGGGGGGGGGGGGGGGGGGGGAACTGTTGAGCTCCAGTCCCATGACAGTGAAGAGTGTATCGCACCTCACCTTGGAGGTAAAGGGCGATTTCACCAATGGGCACAGATATTATATGGCAATAGCTACAGCTTTTATCATTAATCGGCAAAGGTCCGCTCAGATGACTTTGCCTAGGGCCTAGGCTGATGTCATGTAATTAGTCTGCTGCAGGCAGTAGGGAACGTTTCCTTTAGTACTTGCTCCTTTGATCAGATTGGGGACAACTATTCCCGTGACAATGTCACAATGTTGCAGTCTGATCACAGGTGAGAAGAGACTAAGGAAATGTTCCCTACTGCCTGCAGCAGACTAATTACAAGATCCGACCAGGGCTTGGCTGTTTAATGATAAAAGCTGTAGGTTTTTATGAAAAATAAATCTATTGCCGTATATTATATCTATGCTCATTGGGGAAATTGCCCTTTACCTCCAAGGTGAGGGGGAAATCCACCCTCTGTCCTGATAATAGGTGTCCCCAATGTTGCAATTTTTGCAAACAGTTGATTTCCCCTCGCATTGGTTGGAGACGAAGGGCAATTTCCCCAATGGGCATAGATGTAATATATGGCAATAGCTTAATTTTTCACAAAAAGCTACAGCTTTTATCCTTAAACAGCCAAGCTCCGGTCAGATAATGTAATTGGTCTGCTGCAGGCAATGGGGAGCATTTTCTTAGTCTCTTCTCCCCTGTGATCAGACTGCAACACTGGTGACACCTATTGCGGTGTCAACAAAGAATTTCCCCTCACCTTGGAGTTGAAGGTCAATTTCCCTAATGGGCACAGTTATGTTATGGCAATAGCTATAGATTTTTATTAAACAGCCGAGCTCCGGTCAGATGACTTTACCTAGGCTGAAATAATGTAATTAGTCTGCCGCAGGCAGTAGGGAGCACTTCCTCAGTCTCTTATCCCCCAGAGATCAGACTGCAACATTAGGGGCACCTATTCCCATAACAACGAACAGTGGATTTCCTGTACTTTGGAGGAGAAGGGCAATTTCCCCAATGGGGCACAGATATAGTATATGGCAACAGCTTAATTTTTTCAAAAATTATACAGCTTTTATCAATAAACAGCCGAGCTCCGGTCAGGTGACTTTGCCTGGGCTGAGGTGATGTCATTAATCTGCTGCTTGCAGTAGGAATAATTTCCTTAGTCTCTTTTCCCCTGTGATCAGACTGCAACATTGTATTATTGGGGACACCTATTCCCATGAGAGTGGATTCCCCCTCACCTTGGTGCCCATTGGGGAAATTGCCCTTCACCTCAAATCTAATATGGCAGTGGCTTAATTTTTCAGAAAAAGCTCCAGCCTTTATCATTTAAGCAGCCAAGCTCTGGTCAGATGACTTTGCCTAGGCTGAGATAAAATAATTAGTCTGCTGCAGGCAGTAGGGAGCATTTTCTCAGTCTCTCCTTCCCCGGAGATCAGACTGCAACATTGGGGACATCTATTCCCATGACCATTTATTTTTTAATTTTTTTTTATTTATTTTTTTTTATTTTTTTTTAAGGTGTCCATTATATGAAACTGAACAGCAGTGATCCCGAGGATCGCCCCTGTTCTCTGGTCATAAACGCTTTATGAAACTGAGAGAACATGTTCTCTCCCAATTATCTCTGCACACCGAGAATCTGTCATTGACTGACACAAACGGACAGTTTATGAAGGTGCGATCTGTGTCATAATTCACATAAAATCACGAGCTCAGAGGTGGATAATCTGGGAGCGAAGAGAGAAGCCCGGGGGAACTGAGGGAAGAAAGATTGACTTCCTTCCTAAAACGGTCCATAAGCTTTCTTTCTTTCTTTCTTTCTTTCTTTCTTTCTTTCTTTCTTTCTTTCTTTCTTTCTTTCTTTCTTTCTTTCTTTCTTTCTTTCTTTCTTTCTTTCTTTCTTTCTTTCTTTCTTTCTTTCTTTCTTTCTTTCTTTCTTTCTTTCTTTCTTTCTTTCTTTCTTTCTTTCTTTCTTTCTTTCTTTCTTTCTTTCTTTCTTTCTTTCTTTCTTTCTTTCTTTCTTTCTTTTCGAAACGGGTAATTATGGGATGCCCAGAAAGATTTGTATAACTTGGGACCCCTGTCTTCTCTCCAGCACCAATCTTGCTTAAAGTGGTTGTAAACCCTTACAAACCACTTTGACCTACAGGTAAGGCTTACCTGTAGGTCCAAGAAATATCTCCTAAATCTATACGGTTTAGGAGATATTTACAAAAAGACAGCCACTGAAAGGCCCGGGCACATGAATTCCTTTGGGCTTCAATAGGCTTCAAAATAGGGTGGGCTCGGGCACAGAGAGTGCGCCCCGATCCCACCCAACTGTGTGTGACCATAGCAAATTCATTTTTGCTAATTTTACTCTAGTTACACTCCACCAGTCAGGAGGCAGGTCAGTGAGACTGGTTTGCCGATTGTTCAAAGCAGCAGGCGATCCTATTGGATTCCTAGTGCTGTGGAAGAGGAGACACACTAGAGCTGGACCCGTTGCTGCCCGGAGGACACAGCAGAAGAGAGAGGGGGACACAGCCCATCACATAGTAAGTGGCGGACATCCGGGGGGGTTGTGGGGGTGCTGGCTGACCGTGTCTTGGGTCCCTCGGCTGCCCCTTGGTGCGAGAGGGGGGTAGTGCTGGTTGTTTGCCGCACCCCAGAAGAAAAGCCCACGAGCCGCCGCTGCGACTGTGCCTCACTTGCCAGCTCTCCTGGCTGCAACTAGTTGTCCTTCCCTTGGGTCTATTACTCTTAGCAGTGGTCTGCCCTGCTGTGCTTCCCTTGCTCTGTCTCATCTGCCTCTCTCCCAGGATCTCTTCTCTCCTCCTGGATGCGCCCAGGCCCAAGGCAGCTCCACCTCTCCTCTTTCCAGAATCTTCTGGAAAGAGGGAGATCTCAGTGATGCTACCTGTGAGTCACCCAGCCTTGCCCTAAACCACTCCCAGCCCAGGATGAAAACCAACAGATAGAAAATTATTATTAATAATTTTATATATCTCTATATATCTATCTCTAACACGCACACTTGTGTACCCCTTCTTCTTCTTTTTTTTTTTATATATACATATATATATATATATATATATATATATATCTCTATATATATATATATATATATATATATATATATATATATATCTCTCTCTCTCTATATATATATATATATATATATATATATATATATATATATCTCTCTCTCTCTCTATATATATATATATATATCTCTATATATATATATATATATCTCTATATCTCTATATCTATATCTATATCTCTAGAAATATAAATTATTATTTTTAACATGAGGTGGGCAGTCTGCTTATGTATTTATCAGTGATAATTTATCACTGGCTAATAAAGGGACACTTTGCGTGGTTCCGTGAATTTCTGGTACTGTAATCTCGTTAAGTCTCACGAGATTCCAGTATCGGGGCGTTCTTCATTGCTCGAAGCATTTTGTAGATCGCTTCACTCCTCCAAAGGAGAAGCCATCTACACCGCTTCATAAACTGGCGCTCGGGGGGGAGAGAGAGATCTCCTCTGTGAATAGAGAAATGGATATTTTCTACTGCTTCATAAACAGACACCTAACAGTGGATTTCCCCACATCGTGGAGGTGCAGGACAATTTCCCCCAATGGGTCACAGACTCAACATATGGCCATTTTTTTTTTTTTTTTTTTTAGTTTTCAAAAAAGTTGCCTTCAGCTTTTAACCTGCTGTAGGCAATAGGAAGCATTTCCGCAGTCTCTCCTCTCCGTCATGACTGAAACTGTTGTATCTGTAGCAAATCCACAGGGGTGAGGCGGCAGCAGGGGCTGATTTTGTGTTGGACATTTTTTTGAACAGCAAAGAACCGCATAGGGACCTGCATTTACATCATTTTGCCATCTATAAGTTGGCATCTCAGTTCAGGAAGTAGATGGTGACCCTGGATGATGAGCAAAGATGGCTGGAGGCACCTGCAGTTGTTAATCTTGGGTGAGAATTGGCTTGCATAAAAAAAATGTGCCTGGTCCTACGATTAGGAAGAGAGGAGGAAAACTCTCTCCAGTTTTACCAGGTCTGTCTGTGTCTATAGACCTAACCATCCTGAACCAGACAGTCCGGTTTTGTCAGGATCAGAGCCAGGCGGGTGCCATCCCTGATAAATATCTCGTTCTGCTTTGTGCTCCTCCAGGTCCATGTCGGGACTAATTAGACCGATGTATCCTGGGAAGCGTGAATGGGCGCAGCCTTGTGGCGGTTGGGATTCGGAAACAACTCTGCAAATAATTACTGAATCTTTAAATAGCTAGACAAACACACCTGCTCCTATCCCGAGTATTTGCCACGTGCCAGCCAGCAGATTAATTTGTTGTTAGCAGCCGTATTGAGACCGTTTGGGTTTTGTAGCTACTCAGTAAAGCGAGCTAAATTTAATAGATCAAATGCAAATATGAATACGGACTGGCGGCGCTCCGGTGGTGAAAAGGATACAATCGTACTGATTACTTCCATCCAAATTCATTCCAATGTTCTATAAGCATGCAGAATAGAAGATGATGATAATCCATGGCCTTCCATCTCTTGCTGGGTGGGAGATCCTCGCACAATAGAGAACAGAGAGCATCAGCATCATAGGATTTATAAAAGTGCATAAAATACACCCAAATAGAGACTCGCTCTGTTTGTTAGAGGTGCACCGAATGGAAGTTTTGGTACCAAAACTGAAAATTCAGGATGCATTTGGCCGAAACCGAAAATGACAGTTTAAAAAAAAAAAAAAAATAATAAAAAAAATATATAAATTTATATATATATATATATTTTTTAAATATTTTAATTGTATTCGTTTCCACTTTTTAATTAACCACTTGCCTACTGGGCACTTACACCCCCTTCCTGCCCAGCCAGTTTTCAGCGCTGTCACGCTTTGAATGACAATTGCGCAGTCAACACTGTACTCAAACTAAATATTTTTATTTTTTTCCACACATAAAGCTTTCTTTTGGTGGTACTTAATCTATATATATATATATATATATATATATATATATATATATATATATATATATATTATTATATTTTTAAATTTTTTTTTTTGCTAAATAAAGACTGTAAACTTTGAAGGTGAAACAAAAATTTTCATAGTTTTTGTTATAAAATTTTGCAAACTGATGAAAATTGTTTTGTTCCATTTTGTATTTCATAATTAGTGTCTGAAATTCAATTTAGATTCGTACGAATTTTCATTAACTTTACGTAACAATTACAAACGTTTGCTATGATGCATTTATCATTATGAGTGGCTCCCCCCATCCCTGTGCTGTGCTCGTTAGGAGGGGCTCCCCCCCATCCCTGTGTTGTGCTGGTTAGGAGGGGCTCCCCCATCCCTGTGCTGGTTAGGAGGGGCTCCCCCATCCCTGTGCTGGTTAGGAGGGGCTCCCCCCATCCCTGTGCTGGTTAGGAGGGGCTCCCCCCATCCCTGTGCTGGTTAGGAGGGGCTCCCCCCATCCCTGTGCTGGTTAGGAGGGGCTCCCCCCATCCCTGTGCTGGTTAGGAGGGGCTCCCCCCATCCCCGTGCTGGGTTAGGAGGGGCTCCCCCCATCCCCGTGCTGGGTTAGGAGGGGCTCCCCCCATCCCCGTGCTGGGTTAGGAGGGGCTCCCCCCATCCCCGTGCTGGGTTAGGAGGGGCTCCCCCCATCCCCGTGCTGGGTTAGGAGGGGCTCCCCCCATCCCCGTGCTGGGTTAGGAGGGGCCCCCCCCATCCCCGTGCTAGGTTAGGAGGGGCTCCCCCCATCCCCGTGCTGGGTTAGGAGGGGCTCCCCCCATCCCCGTGCTGTGCTCGTTAGGAGGGGCTCCCCCATCCCCGTGCTGTGCTGGGTTAGGAGGGGCTCCCCCCATCCCTGTGCTGGGTTAGGAGGGGCTCCCCCTATCCCTGTGCTGGGTTAGGAGGGGCTCCCCCCATCCCTGTGCTGGGTTAGGAGGGGCTCCCCCCATCCCTGTGCTGGGTTAGGAGGGGCTCCCCCCATCCCCGTGCTGTGCTGGGTTAGGAGGGGCTCCCCCCATCCCCGTGCTGTGCTGGGTTAGGAGGGGCTCCCCCCATCCCCGTGCTGTGCTCGTTAGGAGGGGCTCCCACCATCCCCGTGCTGTGCCCATTAGGAGGGGCTCCCACCATCCCTGTGCTGTGCGGACTTAACTTCATCATAACGAATAATCGTAATTAACGAACATTCTTATTTTGTCCAATTCTGAATTTCCCATTGACTACCAGTACAAGTCTCTCACTCCCATATAAAAAAAGGTAATTTTCCCAACCTTCACTCAGCAGCAGAAGAAAACCTCTGATTGGTCAACAAAACGCCAGTCACGTTTCCGTTGTAACAGAATTTGGATCCGAAATTCCTAAACAAAATTTCGTATTTCGTACAAAATTCGGAAGCGTAGAAATTTGTATTTCGGATCCTCCTGAATTTACGGAAATTCGTCCGAATTTTCAATTCGTACGAAAATAATTGCACATGTCTACCCCCTGCACCAGGGGCTGCCGCGCGGCCCGTGGCACTGTCAGCCAGCACCAACACAACCTCAATCTGTGATCAGTAGTGTCCTGAGGACAACTGCGATGATCAGAGCACTGCCTGCAATGACGGTCTCCCAGAACTAGCTGGCCGCTCTGTAGCCATCAATTTAATATGAATTTGTCGCTCATTATTTGCACCCTTTTTAGCGCAAGAAAAGCTCAAGAAAAATGCATCTAGACCCCCCCCCCCCCCCCCTTTTTCCATAGCCTTTTTTTTTTTAACCACTTGATTGCCAGGCTGTTTATCAATCTACCTTGGTAGACAAGGGGTTAATGCTATCCGTGGAGCCCCAAGGATCTATCAGTACCATGTAAGCAAATAACTCGTAAATAAAGAGCGACTCCGCCAGTCTGGATGATATCGGGAGCACATTGAGTTTCCCAGCTGCACAAATTAAAAGCCCAAAATGACAGATAAAGCGCTTTTTATTTTTTTGCAGAGCTGGGATTATTATAATGAGTTTTCTTGTGTAGCTGTGAACTTTCATCAGGCAGATGCTAATTACAGTGTGAATGGAGGGGGCTTCTCCCGAAGAACCAGATTGCCATGTGCAAAAATCCCTCATAGCACACAATCCATGTCTTTGTCCCAATTTTTTTTCTTTTATTATGACCCCCTAAATGCTGATTGTGCTTTGTTCTTTATTCATGTGGTGTTTTTCTCCTCCGAGAAGAAGAACCCCCCTCCTCACTTCGTCTGCCCTTCTTGTTGCTTGAGTCAAATGTCTTCTTGTGCTATCATGTTTCAGGCTCTTGCCATGGCATCAGTTTTAATACTTTATTAGGCCCCTTTCACACAGGGCCATCTAGGAGCAGTGCGTCTCTCATGGCATTGTAGTGCACCTAGGATAGACAGGTGCAGAGGCCATCTCCTGCTACAGGCAGCCTGTTCTATTCTGACAGGTTGAATGTTACCAGTGTTTAGGGACGAAGATCCAGAATGCTGAAGATCTGTGTTCTGGATCTTTCTCCTTGATCACTCAAGGCAATAAACAGTACCACTTTGTAGTGCACACAGGGAGCCAATCCTACCTGCTTGGGGCTACAGTCTTGTATCCAGCCACTGCTGTAGACCACCAATTCATCCTACTGAAGACCTGCTTTCTGGACCTTCCAATCCACCCTACTGAAGACTTGCGTTCTGGACCTTCCATTCCACCCTACTGAAGACTTGCGCTCTGGACCTTCCATTCCACCCTACTGAAGACTTGCGTTCTGGACCTTCCATTCCACCCTACTGAAGACTTGTGTTCTGGACCTTCCATTCCACCCTACTGAAGACTTGCGTTCTGGACCTTCCATTCCACCCTACTGAATACTTGCGTTCTGGACCTTCCATTCCACCCTACTGAAGACTTGCGTTCTGGACCTTCCATTCCACCCTACTGAAGACTTGCGTTCTGGACCTTCCATTCCACCCTACTGAAGACTTGCGTTCTGGACCTTCCATTCCACCCTACTGAAGACTTGCGTTCTGGACCTTCCATTCCACCCTACTGAAGACTTGCGTTCTGGACCTTCCATTCCACCCTACTGAAGACTTGCGTTCTGGACCTTCCATTCCACCCTACTGAATACTTGCGTTCTGGACCTTCCATTCCACCCTACTGAAGACTTGCGTTCTGGACCTTCCATTCCACCCTACTGAAGACTTGCGTTCTGGACCTTCCATTCCACCCTACTGAAGACTTGCGTTCTGGACCTTCCATTCCACCCTACTGAAGACTTGCGTTCTGGACCTTCCATTCCACCCTACTGAAGACTTGCGTTCTGGACCTTCCATTCCACCCTACTGAAGACTTGCGTTCTGGACCTTCCATTCCACCCTACTGAAGACTTGCGTTCTGGACCTTCCATTCCACCCTACTGAAGACTTGCGTTCTGGACCTTCCATTCCACCCTACTGAAGACTTGCGTTCTGGACCTTCCATTCCACCCTACTGAAGACTTGCGTTCTGGACCTTCCATTCCACCCTACTGAAGACTTGCGTTCTGGACCTTCCATTCCACCCTACTGAAGACTTGCGTTCTGGACCTTCCATTCCACCCTACTGAAGACTTGCGTTCTGGACCTTCCATTCCACCCTACTGAAGACTTGCGTTCTGGACCTTCCATTCCACCCTACTGAAGACTTGCGTTCTGGACCTTCCATTCCACCCTACTGAAGACTTGCGTTCTGGACCTTCCATTCCACCCTACTGAAGACTTGCGTTCTGGACCTTCCATTCCACCCTACTGAAGACTTGCGTTCTGGACCTTCCATTCCACCCTACTGAAGACTTGCGTTCTGGACCTTCCATTCCACCCTACTGAAGACTTGCGTTCTGGACCTTCCATTCCACCCTACTGAAGACTTGCGTTCTGGACCTTCCATTCCACCCTACTGAAGACTTGCGTTCTGGACCTTCCATTCCACCCTACTGAAGACTTGCGTTCTGGACCTTCCATTCCACCCTACTGAAGACTTGCGTTCTGGACCTTCCATTCCACCCTATTGAAGACTTGCGTTCTGGACCTTCCATTCCACCCTATTGAAGACTTGCGTTCTGGACCTTCCATTCCACCCTACTGAAGACTTGCGTTCTGGACCTTCCATTCCACCCTACTGAAGACTTGCGTTCTGGACCTTCCATTCCACCCTACTGAAGACTTGCGTTCTGGACCTTCCATTCCACCCTACTGAAGACTTGCGTTCTGGACCTTCCATTCCACCCTACTGAAGACTTGCGTTCTGGACCTTCCATTCCACCCTACTGAAGACTTGCGTTCTGGACCTTTTGTCCCTGATTGCAAGACAAGTTTGAGCCAACATCCGTTGGAAAAAATCCATGGATTTTGTTGTCAAAGTCAATCGTGTGTATGGGGCATAACTCTCACAATGAATCTAGGTACCACCAAACAGCCCATCCTTCTACTGTACATCTACACATGCCAACAGCCCTGAAGGAGGAAGCTTATCTCCTGAAACATTGTTGGTTAGATTTGTATACTCGTTTATAATAAAACTATTGCAATCCTTCTATCACATGTGGCATCACTCCGGACACCGGGTGCTCCTATCTCCCGGCCCAAATAACTTGAAAAGACTGTAAAATATCCTGTTTACTGCAATTGGCGGAAATAAGATTGCTTTGGATTCAACTTCTGTGTCTTTATTAAGTTAAAATGATTGTAAACCCATATATATACCCAGTGAAGTGATAGGCCATAGGTAATATAGAGATTAAACGAATCCACCTACAGGAGTTGTACCTGTTTATCTGCGGTATTCTCTTCTCTACAGCCATTCAAAGTCCAGAATGTATAAAGCGGTCAGAACAAAAGGAGGCAAAGAGCTGGAATCGCACTCGGCAGACCTCAGTGAGGAGAGCTCTGAGAGCAGATTGGAGGGAAGGGACACATACCCTGCACACAGGAACAGAGCTGAGACTGTCAATCAGCTCAAACTTCCTCCCATCACCATTTTTTCTCTTGGTGTCATGAAAACTTGGAAGAAGTGATTCATGCTGATAGCGGGAAGCAGCAGACAGAAATTACACTTGGTGCTCTGGACTGAGACAAGTACACAGTATAGCAGGATATGCTTTGTTCATATTTTATGCCTGAGGTTTACAACTATTTTAAGCTGCCTGTGAATGCTGCCAAGTCAACAGCTGACAATACGGTCACCCAGACTGGGTCTAAGAAGGTATGTCCATGCATAAAGTGGCATTTGAGACCCAACCGTGATATCCCTGCTACTTTTACAAGGTGATATCTGGGTTTGCAAAGGCAATTTGGTGAATACAAAGTAAATTTGATATCCTTATTTATCCCATACTGTAAACCAGTGCCAACCCTACCTGCCTGGGGCTGCAGCCTTGTATCCAGACACTGCTGCAGACCACCAATCCACCCTACCGAAGACCTGCTTTGTGGACCTTCCAATCCACCCTACCGAAGACCTGCCTTTGTGGACCTTCCAATCCACCCTACCGAAGACCTGCCTTTGTGGACCTTCCAACCCACCCTACCGAAGACCTGCTTTGTGGACCTTCCAATCCACCCTACCGAAGACCTGCCTTTGTGGACCTTCCAATCCACCCTACCGAAGACCTTCCAATCCACCCTACCGAAGACCTTCCAATCCACCCTACCGAAGACCTGCCTTTGTGGACCTTCCAATCCACCCTACCGAAGACCTGCCTTTGTGGACCTTCCAATCCACCCTACCGAAGACCTGCCTTTGTGGACCTTCCGACCCACCCTACCGAAGACCTGCCTTTGTGGACCTTCCGACCCACCCTACCGAAGACCTGCCTTTGTGGACCTTCCGACCCACCCTACCGAAGACCTGCCTTTGTGGACCTTCCGACCCACCCTACCGAAGACCTGCCTTTGTGGGCCTTCCGACCCACCCTACCGAAGACCTGCCTTTGTGGGCCTTCCGACCCACCCTACCGAAGACCTGCCTTTGTGGGCCTTCCGACCCACCCTACCGAAGACCTGCCTTTGTGGGCCTTCCGACCCACCCTACCGAAGACCTGCCTTTGTGGACCTTCCGACCCACCCTACCGAAGACCTGCCTTTGTGGACCTTCCGACCCACCCTACCGAAGACCTGCCTTTGTGGACCTTCCGACCCACCCTACCGAAGACCTGCCTTTGTGGACCTTCCGACCCACCCTACCGAAGACCTGCCTTTGTGGACCTTTCCGACCCACCCTACCGAAGACCTGCCTTTTGTGGACCTTTCCGACCCACCCTACCGAAGACCTGCCTTTTGTGGACCTTCCGACCCACCCTACCGAAGACCTGCCTTTGTGGACCTTCCGACCCACCCTACCGAAGACCTGCCTTTGTGGACCTTCTGGATGTTTTTCCCTAATTACTCAGAGCCCTAAACTCCGGTAACACTCTGCAGTCATGTATCCAGCCAGCCACTGCTATAGACCACCAGTTAACCCTACTGAAAACCTGTGTTCTCGGAACAGCGATGCTATCCCTGCTATTTTTACAGGGTGATATCTGGGATTGCAAAGGCAATTTGGTGAAGACAAAGTGAATTTATATCCTTTTGTATCTTATACTGTAAAATTATTACTATTATATATATATTTTTGTGAGCGATGCACTTTGTGCACATTTTCTCCTGCTCAAGTTGTAATTTATTTGTCCGCTTTTCTAATTGCTTATTTACATTCCTCCAATTACCATATTCCCAGCAGTGTGAATATCTTGGCTCACATAATACAAAGAAGGGGGATGAGAAACAAGAGGGACTGGAGGGCAACCAACCCCCGGGACTTTTATGACGGCACTAAATATACTTAAACCATATATAAAATCATTGAAATTTTTATTTGATGTACAAAAGACATTTTATGAACAAAATAGACAATTACATCCATTAAACATACAAAATGACAGAGTGCATATAAAAAAAGAGTTGGTATGTGGGCTTATATAGCTCCATCCATTACCACATTCTTATGTGATTTAAACTGCATTGTTTCTTTCCTACATGTTTCGCTCTTCAGAGCTTCCTCAGGACAATTGCAGCAAACAAAAATACTGAAATTATATAAGAAAATTTATTTTAATACACATATACAACATTTTTGTACATACAGTAAGCCCGGAACACAGGCATAGGAAATGTCCACCTATATGGTTTGACATGGTTTGGTATATAATTACATTAGTCTAGTGATGGATTCACTCCAGTCTAACAAGAACGGCCCTAACTGCAGCGAAACCATCACCAGAGAAATATTTTTTAAACACAAGGACATAGTCTACATATCAATAGTAAATCCACAAATTGATTGTCAAAAAAGGAGGGGCAACTAAACCATTTCCAAGAATGGCGTCCCCAAATTTATTAGCATATTTAGTGCTACTACACCACCATAAATGGTGTAATTCTCCTACCAAGGAGAATGCAGATTGGGTTGTAGAGCAAAAAAAAAAAAAAAAAAAAAAAAAAACAGCAACTGGACTATAAGGTATATATACTTTTCAACAAAAAAATGAAACTAAAAATAAAAAAATATGTAAATAAATATATAAAGATATATATAGAACTAAAGTCTTACCCCATATAATCAGGCAAGTTGCTTGTATTATTTATCGTTAATATCGTATATTGGATATATCAATTAACATTGAAATGAGGACAGATAATCTCTTCCTCCTTTACTTGTCAAGCCAGCGGACCGCGGTAAGAGCCCCCATTTAGGGATCCCCCATTTCTGTCCCCAAAAGGATCTGCAGAGGCACGAGAAATATGTGTAAAATATATCTTAGCCATTGGATTATATTTATCAAATGGCGCAGTCCAAATTTCTAACATACCTGGTAGTAATATGACAATGAAGAAATGAAACCAGTTCACACAGCCCGGTATCCACGTGTACCATATATTGTCAGATAAAAGTTGGATAAGATGTGTTTCTGAACACGAGAAAATTCTCTGTATTGATCTCTGAAACAGGAAAAATAAACGAAGAGACCAAGTCTTCATTATAGCCATCCCAAAAATGAGAGTAAAAAATGCATGGCCCTAAAATTAGGACTGCAGGCATGTCCAATTAGTCCAGTAAAGACATATTTGTCTTACCTGTTAAATGAAGCAACGTGGTCTATTCGGTAAAGTTTTAGGAGTTTCCTCCATCCGTTTGGTTGCTCCGCGTGTCCGCTCCCAATGCTAGCTTGGATAGCACTGACCGGGAGCCGCGAATTTAAACTCGTGTCTCCAGCCCAGCAGCGTCTGACGTCATTGCTGGGCTGCGGGCACACCTAATGGGAGGAGCCCCTTCGTGCGCACGCGCGCACGACGTATTTTCTTCGTGCGCACGTAGGTGTCTAGTGCGCATGCGTAACGAACGTGTTACACGTCCGTACAACGCGTCGGCCATTTTAGATTCTGGCCGAAGTGAAAGGCTTTGCCAGTAGTGACCCCTAGAAGCCTGTGCTGTGGCCAGGATCCACCATTTGGCCAGAGACAGGTAACCTATACGGTTTAGGGGCTGTCAGCCCTGATTTTAAATTCAAATGAGTCATAATTCAAGCAAATGGGGACAAAGGTATCCCGACATAAGTGTCGGTTGCCATATGTCCCTGGTTTCAAATGATGGAAATGGAAACTGAATTGCTTGAGACCGGCAAACCCGAAGAAGGGGATTAACCCATATTTGAAACGGGGCGGGCTGACTAAACCCTCAACTGGTTGAGGAAGGTTGTAGGTCAGATCCGCCCCGGGGTGCCCGTACAGACCAAAGGGGGCAAAAAATAAAGCTAATAGGAGGATCCCTTTTGTATTATAGAGTGCCTACCTCAGTTCGCTGGCTTGAAAACACCTCATTGTTTATGGCATTTCGAATAGCCATGGCCCGTGCTATAGGGGAAAAAAAAAAAAAAATTATATGTTTGGAACCATTTTCCACCTCACATTTCTATCCTCCCTGCCTATGTAAGGAAAGATTTAAAACTGATTGAATCATTGAGTCCCGGAGATCGGGTGGCCCCTAAATTGTGTATCCATCTAGTCTCCCGCTGTAAGAGTGTATTATTGTAATCTCCCCCCCTTTCTCCCGGAGGGACATGTTCCAGGGGGAAGAAATGCATAAGACTATCATTAAACTGATGATATAAGCCAAAATGTCGGCTGATTGGGGTTTCCATCTTCCTTCCCCGCACCAGGGACACATGGTCCCTGATGCGGTGGAAGAAGGGACGCTTCGTCTTCCCAACGTAAAAAGCATTGCATTGACAGATCATAATATATACCACTCCCACTGACTGACATGTTGCAGCGAATTTAGGCTTGAAAATGTGGCCATTGGGCAGGCATATGGATTTTGACGCAGGAAGATATCGACAGAAGCCACATTTGTGGCAAGGGGTACATCCCACCTTTGAGCCCACCCTCGAGGGAGGGGAAAAATGGCTTTGTACCAAAGAGTCCTTTAGAGATCGTGATCTCCTGTATGTAATACCCGGATAATCCGGGAGATGTTTGGCTAGGGTGGGATCTCCCTTTAAGAGATACCAGTATCTCTGAAGGGTCCCCTTAATTTGCTGATGTTGTTCATTGAACGTGGTGATAAATCTCACCCCTTCAATGTTTCTAGGCCGTTTAGGACTGTGTATTAAAGAAGCCCTATTTTGTTTTTTAGCTCGTATATAGGCCCTTTTGAGGCTCTTGTTGCTGTAGCCTCTTTGCCGGAGGCGTAGTCTCAGTTCCCTGGCTTCTAAATTAAAATCCTCATGACTGCTGCAATTCCGCTTGAGCCGGAGATATTGTCCGTATGGGATACTCGCTATCAGAGGGGACGGGTGTGAGCTCGATGCATGCAAAAGTGAATTTGCCGCAGTTGCCTTACGGTGAAGAGTTGATTGAATTCCCCCTCCCAAATCAATGAAGATTTGCACATCAAGGAATGTTATCCTGGACAAACTCTTTTCCATGGTAAATTTTAAATTAAAAGAATTTATGCCCAATAGATCTATAAAGGTATTCAGGTCCTTTTCATCACCCGTCCAGACAAAAAAAAATGTCGTCAATGAATCTTCGCCACATTGGTATTAGATCGAAGAATCGTTGAAGATTCTCCTGGCGGAAGATTTGGCTCTCCCACCCCCCCAGGTAGAGGTTGGCATAGGAGGGGGCACATTTGGTCCCCATGGCAACCCCCTGTACCTGGAGGTAGTGGGAGCGCCCAAACATAAAGATGTTGTTGGTGAGAATAAAATATAAGAGGTCCAAAATAAATCTCCTGTAGTTGGGAGGGATGCGTCCATCCTCCACAATAAAGCTTTTAATCGTCTGAACCCCCAAATCGTGGGGGATCGAATTATATAAGGCCTCAACGTCTAGAGTGACCAACCAGGTCCCCTCTGACAGCGAGATCCCATCAAGCGCCCGCAGCAAATCAGAGGTGTCTCGAAGGTAGGATGTTAAATCCTCCACATAGGGGCGCAAAAAGTCGTCGACTAGAGCACTTGCATGTTCAGTCAGACAGCCTCGTCCTGATACAATAGGACGGCCCGGGGGCTTCAAAGGATGTTTATGCACCTTAGGAAGGGCATACATTGTTGGAGTTTTGGGATTCAAGACATGTAGATATTCCCAGGTCTTTTTGGTAATGGTTCCCTGTCTATAAGTTCTCGCAATCAGTTTGTCGAATTGGACACGAATGTAACTTATGTGGCTCGCTGGAATCTTTCGATACCATTGTTTATTTTGTAAGAGTTTTAGTACCATCTCTTCATATTGGGTGACATCCATTATTACAAGGTTACCCCCTTTATCTGCCGGTTTAATTATTATATCTGTATTAGATCACATAAGTCTCTGGTGCGGTGTTGCTTGCTGCTTCGGTTTCTGTTTGGCCTCCATTCCCCTGAAAAGTAATGGAAAAGAGTCTCTCTGACATTTCTGACACCGACTTGATGTCTCAGTGGTGGGGGTGGGGTCATGTCTCACCGCTTTGCAGTCCACCTGCTCTGATTGAGCGGAGCAATTTGTGTCAAGACTCCGCTGTCTGGGGGTTTTTTTTCCCTCCCCATCTTTTGCTTTTCTCGTCCCTTTGGCCTCACTCGGCGCTCGTGTTGTGTTTTTTTTTTTTTTTTTTTTTTTTTTTTTTTCAATTTTTACGTGCGGCAAGATAGAAAATGAGAACTGTAATTTTTGTTGCTGGTTTTCTGTCATCCGACCTGACACGTAGGCGTCTGCGGAGATGCTGAAGATTCTGCCTGCTGACAGGGAATGGCTTCTTTAACCCCCTGAACCCCATACAATGACCTCCAGTCCTAGAGCAATTGTTTTTTTGTTTTGGTGATATCTCTATACGTCTTTTAGTTTTGTAATCTACCCTAACCCAGTTGTGTGTGGGTTTTTTTTTTTTTTTTTTTTTTTTTTTCCTTGGGACAATTTAATTGTTGGTCACCCATGCATGTAAATTCTACATCTGCAGGACAGTTTGTTGTGTAACAAATATTTAGCTTTTGGTTTTATTACTGTTTTAAAGTATACTTATAGACTTTTGGCTAGAATAAAGAGATGGTCAGCTGTGTCCTTTGTTTATTTTTTATTTTTCTTGTGAGAGGACTCCCCGTTAAAGGGAAAATTTTTTTTTTGTTTTTTTACATTTACCACGTCCCTGGGTGTGTGGGTTGTGTGTTTTTTGTTTTTTCATTTAGAGTAAGCAATTGCAGTCCAGAGGAGCCGGTACAACTGTGCAAGACTGAAGGGAAGGCTGGCGGTCAGTTTTAACCACTTGACGACCCCCCCCCCCCTTCTTCTTCTTTTTTTTTTTTTTTTTTTTGATGCTATATTGTTATCAGAAGGGATGTTTACATTCCTTGTGGTGGCAAGAAGAAATTTATAAAAGAAAACCTTTTTATTTATTTTTTTAATGGGACAGTGGTAAACGCATACGAAGGTCACGCCCACATATGTAAGCGATGTTCGCACCACACATGTGAGATATCACCGCGAACATAAGAGCAATAATTATAGCACTAGACCTCCTTTTGTAACTCTAAACTGGTAATCTGTAAAGCATTGCCTATGGAGGTTTTTTTTTTTGTTAGGTACCCTAGATTGGCGCCATTCGACAAGAGCATGCAGTTTTAAAGCATGACCTGTTCAGGTATCTATTTTCTATTTTACAAAAAAAATTGGGATTATTATTATTATTATTACTTTTTTATTATTTATCTTTTAATTCATTTAATAATTTTTTCCACAAAATTTGAAAAACCACTGCGCAAAAACTGTGTGACATAAAGAAATTGCAGTGACCGCCCTTTTTATTCTCCAAGGCCTCTGCTACAAAAAAAAAAAAATTAGATAGAGATATAGATGCGTGCATACATACATACTGTGTGTGTGTGTGTGTGTATATGTAACAAGCATCGTTTTTTTATCTCTAAAATGCCAACCAATGGCTCTAAAAAAAAAAAAAAAAAAAAAAAAACCCTAAGACCCCTTCGGGGTTTTAGGCATTTTAGCACTAGAAATAGTGCCTATAAAGCACCTAAACACCGCCTCCTATTCATTGCAGTGTGTCTTTTCACACCCCGACGGTGCGTTTTGCGGGATGTTAGGAAAAGTCCTGTAAGCTGCATCTTTTGGGGCGGGTTGGAAGCGCTGTGTACAAAACTCCCAAAACGCTCTGCTAATTGTAATGAGCACCTTAAAGCGGCAACACTGGCAGTTCTAAACCCTTCTTTGGGGTTAAAAACACCCAAAAAGTTCTGCCTAAATAGTGGTAAAGCATAATCGTTTTTTACCCAAATGTAATATGGGCATTTCCATACAGTACTAATGTGACTGAGTTGGAAGTCGGCGCCATGTTTCAATACCGAACTCGTGCTGGATGACCGTATATAGGCTGGATATAACCCATGGAATTGGGAACAAAGCGAACCTCTTTTATTTTAAGAAAATCACCATGCTGGCCATACACTATAAGAAAAATCGTCCGAAATTTGGTCATTTGGCCAGTTTGCTAATTTTTCGGCCAGTTAACGGCCACACGATCAAAAATTGTTGGGATGTTGTTTAGCCAAAAAACAAAGGACACGTTTTGAAATTTTCTGCTGAACGAACGATAAATTAAAAGGTTAATGTGCTTCCCGTCCGGGCTGTTTTTACTAGGTATATGTAAAAAAAAAAAACGAATGCCCGAATGTAAAATTTTTTATTTATTTTTTTGTATAGCATTAGTCTGTAACACCAAAGGTGTCCATACTTTATCCAAATATCTGGCTAAGGGAGCAGTTACGGATTTCATCCCAGAAGAACAGAGAGGGCAATCTGTAACAAAGACCTGAAGCGCCGAACTGTATGTTGTCTACCGGGCACTCGGGTTCGGAACATCACGGATCTTGTGGACAGAATACTGGGAGGGGCTGGGGAAGACCCGGCTGTCATAGTGCACGTTGGCACCAGTGGCAGAGGCAGATGGAGTGTCCTAAAGAAGGATTTTAGGGACTTGGGAGCTAAGTGGTGGAAAGGGACCTCCCAAGGTAGCATTCTCAGGATTACTACTGGTACTTGGAGCCACACCAGATAGGCATAGGGAGATTAGGGAAGTAAACAAGTGGCCGAGGAGCTGGTGTAGTAAGGAGGGGTTTGGGTTCCTGGAGGACTGGGCCGACATCTCAGTTGGTCACCAGTACTATAGAAGGGATGGACCACACCCAAATTAGGAAGGTGTAGATCTGCTGGGAGTGAAGATGGCCGAAAAGTTAGAGGGAGTTTTTAACTTAGGCAATGGAGGGGAGGCTCCAGAAGTAGAGATAGTCGGCACGAAACGTATTCCAGGGGAAGAGTATTTGAGGCATTAGTGGTAGGTTGACTAAAGCACATAAACCCAAGGTAAGTATAGTAACAAGTCCTAGTTGCAATCTCGAACACCGGTCTAAACTATGTGGCATGTTCACCAATGCCAGAAACCTGGCGGACAAGATGAGGGAACTAGTGATACTGTTGTACGAGGAGATTTGGATTTTGTGGGAATTTCAGAGACTTGGTTCAACAGCTCTCATGATTGGCTGGCAACCATTCAAGGGTATACCCTTTATCGCAAGGATAGAGAGGGTAAAAAAAAGGGGGGAGGGGTATGCCTATAGATCTAGAATAATGTACAAGTGATTACAAGGCTGAAGGATCATCATCAGCATTCAGACTATAAAGAATGCAGCAAGAAATGTAAGGGTGCAATAAGGATGGCTAAGATAGAACGCGAAAAGGCACATAGCAGAGAATGGCAAAAAAACATCACAAATTCTTTAAGTATGTAAACAGTAAAAAAGGACAGACCATATTGGCCCCATAAAGAATAAGGAAGGACATCTGGTTACAAAGGATGGTGAGATGGTGAAGGTATTGAATTTATTCTTCTCCTCAGTCTTCACAAAGAAATCTGGGGGGCTTCAGTAACCAAAACTCCAGTGTTTGTCCTCATGACACATCACAGGAAGCACCTCCATGGTTAAGAGAGGATAGAATTAAAGTTAGGCTTGGGGAATCTAACATTTGATAAATCACCGGGACCAGATGGCTTGCATCCGAGGGTACTTGGGGAACTTAGTCAAGTAATTGCCGTACCATTGTTCCTAATTTTTACTGACTGGAATGGTACCAGCTATATATATGTAGTGGCCATAACCCGTTGCAGGGCGGCCTTGACTGAATAGGCTTACCGTTACCTTCTCCTGGCCTGCTCTTCCGCGTCTAGGGGTTCCCAGGGTTGATACCCAACGACTTGTACACTGACACAGATAAAGTCCTTTCATAAGGTTTTATTTTGCAGTAGAACTTTCACAAAACAGTCTCTTTGAAAACAGAGGGCATGGATGAAGAACTCGGGTACTTGAACTGCAGGTTTAACAAAGTCTCTACTTCCACCCAGAGAGTAGCCACTCGCAGCTGGGTGCTTCAAGGCTGAACAGACCTCTAGCCAGAAGGCATGGCAGTCAGCATGTTTACTCAAAACTTGAACAATCAACTGAAGATGAACAGGAACCTTCTTCCAACTGTACCTGGAACGTTTCCCACTTCCTCTAGAAAAGTACTAGAAAAGTGTGGATTCGTCAATGTCCTTCCCAACTCAGGCACCCAGGCGCTTCTCAGGATGCCACTTGCCGGCCCTCCTCCGAAGAGTCCTCCCCCGGTCACTTGTACGAGTTGTGGTGCCCCTCGAAGCCGAGAGCACACCCGGGCACTCTGAATCCTCCCTCAGTTACAGCGCCTCGGACCAGCAGGTTCAGAGACTCGGGAACAGACGGATCCCTACCCCAGACCAGACAGGCCTATCGGGGGCCACTGACAGGAACATGCTGCGGGATGTCAAACACCCTGTGACCAGGACCCCTCACGGGGCTACCCCGGTCCTGGAACCAGAGCAAACCACAAGGGTCTCTCGAACAACTCCGGAACCCTGAACACATGACCCCACACCTCGCTTAAGTACCCCC
>NW_027507686.1:240314450-240366432 GCF_037356315.1 Lithobates pipiens
AATATGGATGTAGCTGTACCATTGATGGCTTAACCTGTTCCAGTCCGGGCCAAGTCATACATGTAAAAAATCAGCCATTTTTTTTTGTGCTAGAACATTACTTAGAAACCCCAAACATTCTATATATTTTTATATGTAAATATACTATGTTCCGCAATAGCACAAATCCACTTTGTGCACCAAATGGCTTTGCAAAAAATGTAAAATCAGCAGTGACCTCATCAGGGTGATTACATTATCTATACTCAAGCTGATCCGACAGTACTGCTTTCCAGTCTGACTACATGCAGGACTGGTGGATTTTTTTTTTTTGCTGACTCCTGCGGAATGCAGGTGGGGCCTCCATCTGAAACCGTGATTACTATCCTCCTTCACATTATCTCGATCTATGAGGCTTTGTTGGGATTATCCCCTTATGCAAGGCAAATTGTTACTTTGTTTGATATCACTTGGCTGACACTACTTTTTGAATTGGGTCCCCCCAATCTATTTCTCCATATTAAATACCATTTTTAGTTGATACATTAATATCAAGTGGATCCTGAAGAAGCCCGATTCTGGCGAAACGTGTCCATTTAATCATCACTTTGTATTTTGTTGGTTGTATAACAAACTTGGCAGCATAAAACTTTTTTCATATTTTTGTACTTCCACATTTTTCGACTATGTATAATAAATACTCTAGTTTTAATAATATATTACATATATCTATATCTCTATAATAAAAATGTTATTTATTTATTTTTCCTTTCTTCTGTATATTATTCTGTGGGGCATGTGAAAATCCACCTACCCCTTTCTCCCTCAGTGGGAGATTTGGGGACACCTTGCTATCAGACATGTGCATGACAAAATTTTGTTTAGGTTCGTTAAACTAGTTTTGTTTTTGTTAAATTCAGTTTATTCGTTCAATTTGGGATTCATGTTTGGAATTATTATTCTGAATTCGTTTTTATTTCTTCCTTCTTCCTTCTTCCTTCTTCCTTCTTCCTTCTTCCTTCTTCCTTCCTTCTTTCTTCTTTTTTTTTTTTCTTCAAATGTACCTATTTATTTATTTTTTGAATCCGTCAAAACAAACTTTGGTATGGTGTTTTTTATTTTTGTGTAGCAAATAATAACCAGTGGTGAATAAATATCACCAAAAAAAAGCTCTAATTTGTGTGAAGAAAATAAATAATTTCATATGAGTACAGTGTTGCATGACCGTGCAACTGTCATTTTAAAGTGTGAGAGCACTTAAAGCTTGAATTGGCTGGGCAGGAACGGAGTAAAAGTGCCCAATAGGCACGTTGTTAAGCACTCCATATACATAATATATAGATAAAAATCGGAGACTGCAAACAGATCTCATGTAATGAAATCCGACATTATTAAATGAAATTAAAGTGGTAACTCATGTTTTGGCAGCTTGTATGGTTCTCATCGGGCCAGAGGGAGACTGTTAGCTGTAACCGGCACGCCTTGGCCAGTGGTGGGGTTCGTTCAGCTGTCGTTGCTGTTGGGTCCTCCAGAGTTCCAGAAGGTCAACCCAAAGAGACATGAGGACCCATGAGGCTTGAGGACCCATGACATGGTTCTGAGCTTCTACTGGAAAAATAGGAGAAGTGAAAGAGCCCTTATAGTGTAGTGTGTATCTATATTATGTATAGTTGTCGATTCCGAATCTCTGAATTCTCTGGAGGTAATGTGCTCCTTGGAGGAGGTAAAAAAAAACTTTGTCCTGAATGGGAGAGGTGCCAATTTTGGAGTGTGTGATAGGTTTGTGGTGTGTATAAGGATGGACCTGAGTCATAGTATATGAAAGACCTAAAGCTTTAGTTCACCAAAAAGCTGTGTTTCATGGCTCAGAGTCATTACTTCCTCTGTTTAGGGCAATTATGTTAAGGTTTCTTGCTCTCTGGCTTTGGATTTGAATTGAGACGCTGCGGTTAGGAAGGTTTATGATGCCTTTAAGGAAAAAAAGGGTGCAAGCTGCTGCTGGGAGAGCTTTAGAAAGGGGTTAATACTCAAAACATTTTGCCCATTTCCTTGGACAACTATTAGACAGAGCTTGAGCCCTGTCCCAGTCCAAGGTCAGGCACGGAGACAAGTAGCATTAGCAGTAGAGAGGCTTCCACCGACCAGCTAGACAAGTATACAAGCAGGTCACCCTGGTGGATGATACAGGTTCACCCGAGGTGCAGGGTTTAAGCACTAACAGCCTTCACCAGAGCTCCTGGTGGTGGAGATGGGTTTTACTGTGTGTTAGTTCCTGGTGGGGTAATCCTCAAGATTGCCCCACCAGGAGGTGAGCAAGCCTGGGCCCAGTAGCAGACATAGCAGGTAGGGATCAAGCAGATGTGTAGTCAGTAAACAAGGCAAAGGTCAGTAACAAGTGGTTGCATGTTGGGATCAAGCAGAAGCATAGTTGAGGAACAAGCCAAAGGTAAATGAGGGGTTGCAGGTTGGGTTTAAGTGGAAACGTAGTCGAGGAACAAGCCAAAGGTCTAAGAGCGAGATTGCCAGGTTATTGTGCTGGTCAGCCAAACAGGGAGTGCAAAGGCAGGGTTAATATAAGAAGTTAATGGGAGGAGTAAAGGGCTTAAGGTTCAAGAGAAACAAGGTTCAAGGCAAGATTGTCCAAAGAGCTATCCAGGATCTCAGGTGGCTCAGCAAGAAGAGATACTGCCAGACAGACGATGCAGTTTTAGATTTAGGTCCTGACACTCCACTAGAAGTGGCCCTAGTATATGTCTGTATGCATGTGAGATGCAGGCATTAGAATGTGAGCTCCCTGAGGGCAGAGATTGATATGAATGTACAGTATATTAAGTGCATGCTGTGAAAATTGCCAGTGCTAAATTGGCTGTAATTTATATACGTTTCTCAAATTAATTTACCTTTTTATCAGTGTAATTGGCACCAGGGGAGTGTAGGCCCAACTGAAATAATGATGATCACTAAGCAGCAACGAGTTCCCCTCCGTTGGACTTTCGGCGGTTGTACCGGTATGATAGCTGCAGGCATCACCCGGGGATAATTTTTTAAAGCTGGTAAACGGAGCGGCTTACCAGCCGCTCAGTTGCGATTACAGGTAGTGGGCGATGGCGCCCCCCCACCCAACCGCCTTCTGCGGCTCTCTTGGGCTCTCCCATCCCACCGGCATCGGCTGTAAGTAACCAGTAGCTCGGAAGCGATGACATGACATCACTCCTGGTGTACAGGGAAAACATTGGCACCATTTTTTTGATCTTTTGTGTTTTGAATGCTTTCAGAACATGGACAGCAATTCTAGCACTAGATCTCCTCTGTACATCTGAAGTGATAATCTGTAAAGGCTTTTAAAGCGTCGTCTGTGAAGAATAGAAATAATATCTAATATTCTTGTATCTCAAGGGCGTTTCTGGATGAATAGCATTGACACTCGGACTGAAAAAAAAGTGTGATTTTTGTCACACATTTGGCATCATAAATAAAAAGTATAATAGTTCAGTGTAGGTAAAAATATATGAAATGGAAGAAATTGTTATAAAGCTGTAATAAGCTTATAAAAGCACATGTGCTTCACGGCTGCTGCCTTCTGTCTCCATGCTGTCTTGTGTAACCAAAAAGAATCAGGAAATTATGTTCTGATAACCTGTACAAACAGTCGGAAATTCAGACGGAAAAAGTCTGGATTATGTTGTTGGAAAATCCGATTTTGTGTGTGTGTGTGTGTGTGTGTGTGTGTGTGCGCTCTATCTGACTTTTTCTGTCTGAATTTCCGACGGAAAAAGTTTTTAGAGCTGGATCTAAAATTTTCCGACAACAAAATCGGAAGAGAATTCCGACGCACAAAGTGTCATGCATGCTCAGAAAAAATTTGGAAACAAAAGCTATTGGCTACTGGCCTCTACGTAGTCCCATCGTACGTTTTGTATACGTCGCCTCGTTCTGAATGATCGGATTTTCCGACAACTTTTTGCGATTGTGTGTATGCAAGACAAGTTTTGGCCAAACTCCGTCGGAAAAAAAATCAGATGGATTTTGTGGTCGGCATGTCCGACCATGTGTATGGGGCATTAGACTTCTGGGAGAATTCAGCTGTTCCAACTTGTCAAAGTCTTTTGTGTAAGGGCCGGTTCACACTGCGGGCGATGCGAGGCGACACGACTTGCCTCGCCGCAATCTGACAAGTCGCCCCCGTTCTGTACAATGGAACCATTCTGAGAGGAGCGACTCGAGTCGCTCCGACTCAGAAAAAAGGTTCCTGTACTACTTCTGGGCGACCTCGGGGCGACTTGCATTGACTTCTATACAGAAGTCATTTGCAAATCGCCGCTGAGGTCGCGGCAGGTCGCGGCGAGGCAAGTCGGTGTCGCCTCGCATCGCCCGCAGTGTGAACCGGCTCTAAATGTCTGTGCCATCTCTCCTAGTGGGTGGGTGTCTGTCTGCCCTTCAATATGGAAACATTGGCTTTATATGTTACATGTGAATGTCATAACCTCACAAAAACTAAACAAAAGGAGATACTAACTCACAGAGTCATATGGAGTTTGATTGACAAGCCCACATGTAACACTTGTAGTAATGTGCTGATTGTGTAATATGTCATTCTTATACACCAGAAACTTCTAGCAATACTCGGCTTTAGATGAAGAATCATATCAAATCAATTGAACAAGGTCATTCACACATACTATATTTATTAAGTGCCCGTTCACACAGGGGCGACGCGACTTGCAGCGCGACTCACAGACGCGACCTGCACACGACTTCAGCGGCGACTTGCAAAATGACTTCTGTATAGAAGTCAATGCAAGTCGCCTGAAGTCGCCCAGAAAATACTACAGGAACCTTTTTCTAAGTCGGAGCGACTTGAGTCGCTCCTATTAGAACGGTTCCATAGTACAGAACGGAGCGCGACTTGTCAGGCGGCTAAGTCGCCTGACAAGTCGCGGTAGTGTGAACGGGCACTTAGACTAATCATAAAACCAAATATGTTTTGCAAGCTTGCCATGAATATAATAACACCTAATAAGTGCCGAATTAGAATATTATTCAAAATTCATAACAGTCTGTGGATAGTAAAATTTACACTTTTTGTTGCCGTTGCATGGGCACCATTTTAAAGCTTGACTCTTTGGTATCAATTTATTTGGTGTAACTTCATCTTTTATTCTACAAAAAAGATGGACTATGTATTGTGGTTGGTGTGGTGTGTCCCCCCCCCCCCCCCCCCCCCAAAAGAAATAGCATTTGAAAAGCCGCTGCGCAAATACCATGTGACATAAAAAAATTGAGAAACCCACCAATTCTCTAGGGCAGCCTTTCTCAATCTTTTCAACACAGAGGAACCCTTGAAATAGTTCTCCGATTTGAGGGATCCCCTGCTAAAAATTAGAAATCTACAACTCCTGATACATTAGTGTGATGGTCAGTGGGAAGAATGGTCCTTACACTTGTGGTCATTGGGAAGAATGGTCCTTACACTTGTGGTCATTGGGAAGAATTACCCCCTTACAGATAGTTAAAAAGATCAATGTTGTCAGTGGGAACTTGCCCAATGCTGAAGGAACCCCTAGCAACCTCTGGAGGAACCCTGGTTGAGAATCACTGCTCTAGGGCCTCTACTTTAAATAAATAAAATAAGTCCTACTGTTTGGGGGTTCTAAGTAATTTTCTAGCAAAAAATGCTGATTGTTATATGTAAACAGTGCCAGAAAAGGCTTATCCGTGGGATTTTTTTCGGACTGATGTTGGCTCAAACTTGTCTTGCATACACAAGGTCACACAATGTTGTTGGAAATTCCGAACATCAAGAACGCGGTGACGTATGACGAGCCGAGAAAATTATAAGTTCAATAGCCAGTGCGGCTCTTCTCCTTGATTCCGAGCATGCCCGGAACTTTGTGCGTCGGTATTGTGTACACACGATCTGAATTTCCGACAATGAATTTTGTTGTCGGAAAATTTGAGATCCAGATCTCAAATTTTGTGTGACGGAAATTCCGATGGAAAATGTCCGCTGGAGCCTACACACGGTCAATTTCCGACAGTCATGTTAGATGGGAGCGTTCAAAAAGCTCCCGTCGGACATTTTCTGACGGAGAATCCGACCGTGTGTACACAGCAGGAGTCTTTTAAAATGGCAGTCAAAATTCTGAAATCGAATCCAGTAGACTAAGGCCGCGTACACACGGGCGGACTGTTCGCCCAACCTTGTTCGGCAAACAGTTTCATCAAACAGTCCGCTCAAAATTTGCATGAGCGGACTTGCCCACACACGAGCGGACTGTTTGACGAACAAGGTTGGGCAAACAGTTCGCTCAACTTTTGAAATGAACGGACTCGCCCACGTAAGGCGGAGGCAAATCCGCCCATTTCGAGCGCGTGTACAGGTAGGCGGGGCCCGCGAAGGAGACGTCGCGGGCTCCGCCGCCTGGAATGGGCTTAAAGGGGAACCCCAACGCCGAAAAAAATCGGCGTGGGGGTTCCCCCCAAGTCCACACCAGACCCTTGTCCGAGCACGCTACCCGGCCGGCCAGGAAAGGGGGGCGAGCGAGCGCGCCCCCCCTCCTGAGCCGTACCAGGCCGCGTGCCCTCAACATGGGGGGTGCCTTGGGGAAGGGGGGGCCGCGCGGCCCCCCCACCCCAAAGCACCTTGTCCCCATGTTGATGAGGACAAGGGCCTCTTCCCGACAACCCTGGCCGTTGGTTGTCGGGGTCTGCGGGCGGGGGGCTTATCGGAATCCGGGAGCCCCCTTTAAGAAGGGGGCCCCCGGATACCGGCCCCCCACCCTATGTGAATGAGTATGGGGTACAATGTACCCCTACCCATTCACCTGTGAACTAAAGTACAATAAAAAACACAACACAGAGAAAAAATATTTTATTGCACAGCTCCGGGGGTCTTCCGTCTTCGGGGGTCTTCTCGCCGGACTCCTCCGCTATGTGTGTGTAGCTCTTTTGCTAGCGGAGGAGTCCGGCTTTCTTCCTCCCCGCCGCCGGCCTCTTCTCCCGACTTCGGGGGTCTTGTCCCCCTCTTCGGTTCTTCTGCCGGGCCACCGCGCCTGGTCCGGTGGCCCGGTCTTCTGTCGCCGTCTTCCGTTCTTCTGTCGCCGCCTTCGGTTCTTCTGCCGGGCCACCGCGCCTTCTTGTAGCTCTTTTACAGGCGGTGGCCCGGTCTTCTGTCGCCGCCGCCGCCTTCCGTTCTTGTTCTTGTTCTTGTTCTTCTTCTTCTCCTGGAGATGTTGACTCGACGATCTCTCCGGCCGGAATGCCAGAGCCGCGCTGTGCGGTCACTTATATAGTGACAATGGGGCGGTGTCACATGGTATATGTCACATGGGTTGGTCACATGGTGACCCCGCCCCCTTACGATGTCATAGTCCCCATGTGACATCAACCCATGTGACCAACCCATGTGACATATACCATGTGACACCGCCCCATTGTCACTATATAAGTGGCAGCGGAGCGTGTCCCTGGCATTCCGGCCGGAGAGCTCGTCGAGTCAACATCTCCAGGAGAAGAAGAAGAACAAGAAGAAGAACAAGAACGGAAGGCGGCGGCGGCGACAGAAGACCGGGCCACCGCCTGTAAAAGAGCTACAAGAAGGCGCGGTGGCCCGGCAGAAGAACCGAAGGCGGCGACAGAAGAACGGAAGACGGCGACAGAAGACCGGGCCACCGGACCAGGCGCGGTGGCCCGGCAGAAGAACCGAAGAGGGGGACAAGACCCCCGAAGTCGGGAGAAGAGGCCGGCGGCGGGGAGGAAGAAAGCCGGACTCCTCCGCTAGCAAAAGAGCTACACACACATAGCGGAGGAGTCCGGCGAGAAGACCCCCGAAGACGGAAGACCCCCGGAGCTGTGCAATAAAATATTTTTTCTCTGTGTTGTGTTTTTTATTGTACTTTAGTTCACAGGTGAATGGGTAGGGGTACATTGTACCCCATACTCATTCACATAGGGTGGGGGGCCGGTATCCGGGGGCCCCCTTCTTAAAGGGGGCTCCCGGATTCCGATAAGCCCCCCGCCCGCAGACCCCGACAACCAACGGCCAGGGTTGTCGGGAAGAGGCCCTTGTCCTCATCAACATGGGGACAAGGTGCTTTGGGGTGGGGGGGCCGCGCGGCCCCCCCTTCCCCAAGGCACCCCCCATGTTGAGGGCACGCGGCCTGGTACGGCTCAGGAGGGGGGGCGCGCTCGCTCGCCCCCCTTTCCTGGCCGGCCGGGTAGCGTGCTCGGACAAGGGTCTGGTGTGGACTTGGGGGGAACCCCCACGCCGATTTTTTTCGGCGTTGGGGTTCCCCTTTAAGCCCATTCCAGGCGGCGGAGCCCGCGACGTCTCCTTCGCGGGCCCCGCCTACCTGTACACGCGCTCGAAATGGGCGGACTTTCCGAGCGGGAACAGTCCGCTCATTTCGAAAGTACAGCGGACAAGCCCACACACGGGCGGACTGTTCGCTCAAACACAGTTTCAGCGGACAGTTTTTCGGAATTTCCGAAAGACTTTGTCCGTCCAACTGTCCGCTGAAACTGTCCGCTGAAAGCCCACACACGAGCGGACTGTCCGCCCAAACACTGTTCAGCGGACAAGGTTGGGCGAACAGTCCGCCCGTGTGTACGCGGCCTAACTCAAAATATACATAAAAAAAAAAAGGTAGTGGGTGGGAAAAAGAAAACCGAGAGCTGTGAATTAACATCTCAGTTGCTGTTCCATCAGTAAGAAAAAACATTCCGACAAGTGAATTATATCGAACAGTTTTTTAAGATGACGTTCAACGTTTTCCAACAGATGAGTCTGAGGTTTTTGTAGTTATAGGAAGGCATGAACATAACCATCCATCTCTCATAATGGAGACCTCAGCCAGCCGAGCCAAGCCTAGAGGGCCCTGCCAAGTGGCAGCGATGCGAGGGAGAGGGGCCCTGGCTCGCTTCCTAATTACACGCTCTAATCCGAGGCCAGCAAAATCGAGCACCGCCGGAAGAGTAATTAGGCTTTCACTGGCCCTTTCAAACACACGCTATGCGCGTGTCCAAAATAATTCCTTTGTATGTAGTAAGCGGGCAGCTAGGAAGAAGCGCCAACGTTACTGCTGTGCAATATGGATTTTAGAATTTGTAACTGAAGGAGCCTTCATTTCGCAGGTGAGGTTTGTGAACTTGTTCATTCATGTAAAGTAGTTCTTTACTTTTGCATTTTGCCGTTGCTGCAGAATGACCGTTGAAGTGGCCGTGTACATGAATACTGAAAGATTTCTTTGTCCTGTTCTATTAAAAAAAAAAAAAAAAAAAAGCCTTTGTTGGAATTTGCCTTCTTATCGGCTAGTGGAGGAGAGTTTTGCCTGCCCTGGTTTCTCCTTTCCACCCTTATGTAATGAAAATGTAAAATTTGCACATTGATATCTTATTACATATCTTATTTTTTGACTCGGTGATGTCACTGGGTCTCTGTGATTCTCTATTACTCTCAAGAGCCCTCAGCCCTGATGGTGATCTGGAGCAGTGGGCGTTCTAGGCAGACTGTATCTGTATGCAGGCCACCTTACTTAACAACCACTTGTGACGGTGAGCATCTACAATTGAAAGAACTGAAATCCAATGAATGAACTGCTCACTCTGCATTTCTTGCCCCCCTCTGCTAACACGGCTCACCTCTGCATCCCTGCTACTGTGTTGCCAACATTGTTGATCTCTGCAATGCAATTTATTTCTGCGTCGCTAAACACCCTCTTCCAACCCTGTCCACCTCTGCATCCCCCAACACCCTCTTCCAAACCTGTCCACCTCTGCGCCCTCCGACACCCTGTTCCATCCCTGTCCACCTCTGTGCCCCCGACACCCTGTTCCATCCCTGTCCACCTCTGTGCCCCCGACACCCTCTTCCAACCCTGTCCACCTCTGCGCCCCCCGACACCCTGTTCCATCCCTGTCCACCTCTGTGCCCCCCGACACCCTGTTCAATCCCTGTCCACCTCAGCGTCTCTCCGACACCCCCTCTTCCAAGGCTGCTCTCCTCGGCGTCCCGACGCGCCCTCTTCCAAGGCTGCTCACCTTGGCGTTCACCCAACGCCCTCTTCCAATGCCACTGATCAATGTACTTAGCAGCTGCTGTGCCCATGAATGCTTTTGGGGGTTTGAACCCCCAGATCTCCCCCCCCCCCCCATCTACACCCCCGTTAGTGAGACTTGTAGCATGTTTGGTAAATATCTCCTGCGTCAGGAATGTATCTAGAAAGCGTTTAAGGATTATTGAAGAATTAGAAATACAGAAATTGAGAATTAAATTTAAACTGTTCAAGTCGGGAGCCAATTTTAAAGTTGCTGAGGTGGCAACGACGCCAGAATATTGTATTTAAAGAAGGACCAACACTCTGCAATCTTCAACACCTTTTTTTTGTTTTTAAGGCCAAATAATCTACAAGTGGAAACAAAAGGATTTTGTGCTTTAGTAAACCGCTAAATACACTATTGAAATACATATTCATGAGCTGCTTTTACCTTTTTGTAATTGTGTTCAGCCGGTCATGTGATCTAGACATCCTCACCAAACCTTCTTCTCATTTTTCACTACCGCAGCGAAGCAAGACAGCTTGGTCACCAACTTGTCCTCTGATTTGATTGGATAACAAAGGGACAGGGGGACACTGATGGAGTCATTCAGCTCTGTCCTCTGTGGGAATGTTCATACTTTGGGCTGAGAGCACTGGGCGAGCCATTAGACTTCAGAACACATTCAAACATTTAAAGTTATAATAAACCCTTAATTGCTTTTTATGTTGCACTGAGCATGTTGGAGACCTAATGCATTGAGACCACGTCTGCAGTGATTCCTTGTGAGCTTTCCACAATGCGCATGCATGCATTCCATGATCACATTGCCAGAGTGCTGTCCATGATGCTTCTACATCCTCTGCCCAGAATGTTCATGTGCCCCCTAAGCATAGCACCAGAGTGCTTCCCATAATGCACATGCATGCATGTGCCCCCCCAGAACATCAGCAGGGTGCTGCCAGCAATGCACATGCATCTCCAGAGCACATCGGCAGAGTGCTGCCCTTAATGTGCAAGCATCCCCTGAGCACAGAGCCATAATGTGCACCCTGGAGCTTAGTGCTGCCAATAATGCTTATGCATCCTCTGTCCAAAATGCTCATGCATTCCCTGAACATAGGACCAGAGCATTACCCGTAATGCACATGCATCCCCTGCCCATAATTCTCCATGTATCCTTTGGGTAGAGCACCACAGCACGTTGCCCATAATGCTTATGCATAGCACCAGAGCACTGCCTGCATTGCACATGCACCCCCCACCCTCCAAGAACAGCAACAGAGTGCTACCACATGCATCCCATGAGCACAGAGCCATAATGTGCCTTTATCCCCAATCACAATGCTAGAGTGCTGCCAATAATGCTTATGCGTTCTCTGCATCCCCTGAGCACAGCATCACCGCCTAGATTGTAAGCAGGGTTCTGATTCCCCCCCCCCCCCCCCCCGTATATAATTGTATTGTAATTGTACTGTCTGGCCTAATTTTGTAAAGCGCTGCGTATACTGTTGACGCTATATAAATCCTATATAATAATAATTAATGCTCACGCATCCCTTGGGCATAGCACCAGAGTGCTGCTTGTATTGCACATGCGCCCCCCCCCCCCCCCCTCCAGAACATCACAGTGCTACCAGCAATGCACATGCATCTCCAGAGCACTGCCCATAAAGCTTGTGCATCTCTTGGGCATAGCACCAGAGCTCTGCCTGTATTGCACATGCACTGCCTCCCCCAACCCCAGGCACATCAGCAGAGTGATATCTGCAATGTACATACATCTCCAGAGCACATCAGTTGAGTGCTGCCCGTAATGTGCATGCACCCCTTGAGCACAGAGGCATAATGTGCATGCACCCCTTGAGCACAGGGGCACAGTGTGCATGCACCCCTTGAGCACAGGGGCACAGTGTGCATGCATCCCTTGAGCACAGGGGCATAATGAGCATGCATGCCCGAGTGCAGCAGTAGAATGCTTCCTGGAATACACTGAACACAGCCTCAGAGCGCTGCCTGTAATGCACATGCATCCCCTGCCTTAATTCTCACGCATCCTTTTAGCACTTTAGCACCTTTTAGGGCGTGGCTACGCACTGACGCCATTGCCCCATGTGATTCTGGTATACGGGTGTTCGCTTTGTTTTTAAGCTTACCGGCTACTTTTTAAATGTGTTTTTCACGGCGGATGTTCCCGCCTGCTTGGTTTTTGAGCAATAAAGGATTTTTATTTACTCCTACTACACTAGTGGAGTTTTTTCCGCTTTTTACACTCACGATCTTCTCGACCAATGAGTGATATTTTTAGAATGGAATCCCGGTCCTGCCTGTCTTGGAACACCACGGAGGTTTGAGGCTACAGAGCCACAGGAGATCCAATTGCCCCTGCAGAGGGCTGTATCTGCTTGTGAGTAAGGCCTTGCTCTTTAGGGGGTCCACCATCTCTAGTAAGGGCATTGACACACCAATTGGGACTCGCCTCCTAGCAGGGATCTCCTCTTCATCTTCTCTCCCCCTCTTTCCCTTCTCAGTGAAGGTGGATACATTTTGGACGTTTTGCTTTCCTCATTGGGCTGATCTCCTTCCATCAATTTTTTTTTTTTTTTCTTCTTTATTTTTTTGCATCTCATCAGTGTTCTGTTTGATCCTGTGTATGGACTTTAATTTTAAGTGACAAAATGAGAAGAAAAGTGAAGTTTTTTCCTGAAACTTCCCTCTTAAAATGAATGTGCGTGTCATATACCTGTGCGTGTTATACGCCAATAAATACGGTATTTATATGTACTATTTTTTTATTTTATTTTTTTTTATCACTTTTTTTTTTCTTTTGAGTGTTTATACTACAAGGACAACTTATTTTTTTTATTATTGTTATTCACCATAGAGATATTTGATGTTTTTTGTTGCACCTGTAGTTCTTTTAGAATTTGCTCTGTAGTGCGGTATTTATCCTTTTACACTTTTATCCTTTTTAGCACTGCCCATAATGCTCATGCATCCCTTGAGCACAGAGCCCTAATGTGCATGGATCTCCGAGTGCAGCACTAGGGTGCTGCTCGGGATGCATGTGTCTCCTGAGCACATCACCAGAATGCTGCCTACAGGGCCGTCTTTTTAATACTGATTGGACCCTGGGCAAAACTTTTCTTGGGGTGGGGACGGGCGCTCAGATCTCCACCTGCTCTGAGACGTATACAATTGATAGCCGCTAGATTCAAAATCAGTTTACTGAATCAGATCAGGCAGCAATTGCAATTGGTTGCCAGAGGTTACAGTGTATCATTACCGCTCACTGACTGGTTGCTAGAGGTTACAACACACACTACGGCTCACTGATTAGTTGCTAGAGGTTACAGCACATGATTTCTGCTTGTTGATTGGTTGCTACAGATTACCGTGGATATGACCTCAGGGGGGCATGGTATACATATCAATGCTGCCGGCTGCCACTATTTACATATGAATGCCTGTAAACACAGGGTCTGCAGGTGAGTCATCTGTAAACAACAATAGGGCAGAGCTGGGCAGCATTAGTAGCAGTACTTCACACTGAGATATTGGGACACAGCATGGGACAAAAACCTTGATGGAGGAGGAAATGTAAACCAGGATAGTTGGCAAGTATGAGGCAGCTGCTTTTGGCCCCATAATAATGACAGGGCCCAGGGCAGCTGCCCCTTTTGCCATGCCTTAAAGACTGCCCTGGCTGCCTGTAATGCATCCACGTTCCTCAAGCACAACACCAAAACACTGCCTGCATTGCACATATAGAATGTTCCCTAAGCACAACTGTTGTGTGATCCCCATAATGCACATGCATCCCCAAGCGCAGCATGAGAGCTCTTGTGTCCCCTGAGCACAGCACCACTACTACACAGGCATCCCCGAGCACAGCATATGAAGATGCACGGCAGGGGGGGGCTACCTCTGGCTTCCAGGGAAGCCCTGCAAGTCTGATGAACCACATTCAGTAGAAACAAAGCACACCAACACTTCAAAGGCTCATTATTCTGAACACATCAAGGGAACAGGTAACAATAAATGATGTACCGTATGCTGCTACAGTCATTTTTTTTAAATGGAGGGTTTAATAACACCTTAAGCTGGTTCTATTTTAAAATATATTTAATGACTTTAATGAATACTTCCCCAGATTAAATTGTGGTCTTTTTTGCTACCTGCCTGGAGCTCAGCTTTAATGTAGAATTAGATCTACAATTAAGCTCATTTACTGTGAAATGCGTCAGCCATTCCTTCCACTTTTTATGTACGTCTTTTTTTTTTTTTTTTTTTTTTAAGAAATTTTCTCTCTCGTGTGTGTGTGTGTGTGTGTGTGTGTGTGTGTGTGTGTGTGTGTGTTTGTTTTTTTTTTTTTTTTTTTTTAAAGTTTCACGTTTGGAAGATTACGTGGAGGTCCTTCTTTCACACGTACGTACATCAGCAATACAATCTTGCTAAACTTTACAATGATGACTTGAAATATGCAATCGCTGAAAACAGTTTCGTTTCCCTTCAGATAGAACGTTTTTAGAATTCCGTTTTAAATTATCTCAGTGATTGCTTTATGTCTTGTGACAATCTTTTGTACTTTAATTTCCTTTTTTTGTTCAGTTATCAGCGTTCGCCTTCCTTTTTGTGGCATTTTACAAACCCTTCGGCAGCCGCCCAGCTCTGTCTGTTCTTTTTGTGAGTCGAGCAATTGGCCGCGTGCCAGTCGGAGCACGGGTGTTTTAATTGCTAGTGTGCCGCTAATTGCAGGTCACTCGGACAGAATCTGGTTATGTGGATTAAAAAGACATGAGTGATGGTGGCGAATTCTGTGCAGGGACAAGGACGCGGGGTGTATAGAAAGTGCAAGATGATGTTTAATTCATCGCGATTGAAGCTGAAGTGCTTTCATTGGATTTAAAAATATATATGTGTGTGTGTGTGTGTGTGTGTGTGTGTATATATATATATATATATATATATATATAATCTCTATCGTCACCAACTACTTTATTAGGTATGTATTTATTATACACCGTGTGATATTATATATATATATAATCACACCAACTACTTTATTAGGTACACCTTGCTAGCACCAGTTTGGGACCCCCTTTCGCCTTCATTCTTCATGGCAGATTCAGAGATTTTGCTCCATAGTGACATGATGGCATCAATCAGTTGCTTCAGATTTGTCGGCTGCACATCTGTGATGGGAATCTTCCATTCCACCACATCCCAAAGGTGCTCTATTGATGAGATCTGGTGAGTGTGGAGGCTATTGGATGAGATCTGGTGAGTGTGGAGGCTATTGGATGAGATCTGGTGAGTGTGGAGGCTATTGGATGAGATCTGGTAAATGTGGAGGCTATTGGATGAGATCTGGTGAGTGTGGAGGCCATTGGATGAGATCTGGTGAGTGTGGAGGCCATTGGATGAGATCTGGTGAGTGTGGAGGCCATTGGATGAGATCTGGTGAGTGTGGAGGCCATTGGATGAAATCTGGTGAGTGTGGAGGCCATTGGATGAGATCTGGTGAGTGTGGAGGCCATTGGATGAGATCTGGTGAGTGTGGAGGCCATTGGATGAGATCTGGTGAGTGTGGAGGCCATTGGATGAGATCTGGTGAGTGTGGAGGCCATTGGATGAGATCTGGTGAGTGTGGAGGCCATTGGATGAGATCTGGTGAGTGTGGAGACAATTGGAGTACAGAGTCCTCATTCACCAGTGGTGAGATGATTGAAGCTTTGTGACATGGTGCATTATCCTGCTGGAAGGAGCCATCAGAAGATGGGGACACTGTAGTCATAAAGGGATGGACATGGTCACCAGCAATACTCGGGAAGGCCGTGGCGTTTAAATGATGCTCAGTTGGTTCCAAGGGGCCCAAAGTGTGCCAAGAAAATATCCCCCACACCATTACACCACCACCAGCCTGAACCGGTGATGATACAAGGCAGGATGGATCCATGCTTTCATGTTTACACCAAATTCTGACCCGACCATCTGAATCTCGCAGCTAAAATTGAGGCTTGTCTGACAAGACAACGTTTTTCCAATCTTCTATTTTCCCATTTTTTGTTGAGCCTGTGCAAATTGTATCCTGTTCTTAGCTGACAGGAGTGGCTCCTGGTGGGGTTGTCTTCTGCTGCTGTAGCCCATCTGCTTCAAGGCTGGATGTGTTGTGCTTTCAGAGATGGTATTCTGCATACCTTTTGGAGGTAACGAGTGGCTATTTGAGTTACTGTTGCCTTTCTATCATCTAAAACCAGTCTGCCCATTTTTCCTCCACACAACTGCCACTCACTGGATATTTTTTTCAGACCACTCTCTGTAAATCTGAGAGATAGTTGTGTGTGAAAATCCCACTAGATCAGTAGTTTTTAAATACTCAGACCAGTCCAGTGATTGGCTGATTTAGCAATTTGTGTTGCCAAGCAATTGAATGTCTGTACGTTAACTTGTATTGCATGAAAAAAAAGTGCCCCTGTCCCACTGTGGGCGCGCATATGTAAACGCTGATGGCACCACACGTTCTACGAACTTTATAGCGAGCGCAAATCATTCTAGCCCCAGGCCTCCTGTGTACCTCCTAAACTGGTAACCTGTAAAGTGTTGCCAATGGAGATGTTTAGGTACCGCAGTTTGCCGCTGTTCCACGTGAATGTGCAATTTTAAAGCGCTGGGTATCTGTTTACTCGGCTTAACATCATCTTTTATATTTTACCAAACAATTTTTGGTATTATATTTCTTTATTTTTTCATAAGCATTCACCAAAGTGTATTTTTCAAAAAAAAATTGCGTTTTGAAAAACCTCTGAGCAAATTCTGCATGACAAAAAATGTGAACACCCATCATTTTATTCTCTAGGGCAGTGGTCTCCAATGTTTTCAAACAGCCAGTTTACTGTCCATCCGACTCTAGGGGGGGCCAGGCGTTGCCCAGTGGGAGTAGAAAATGGGCCAATGTCAGTGGATATAACCAATGCCCCATTGTTTGGTATCGGTGGGGGGAAATGGTGCCCCATTGTTGGTCTCGGTTGAGGGAATGGTGCTCCATTGTTTGGTATCGGTGGGGGGAGTTCCCATGGTTGGTATTGGTGGGGGGGTGGAATGGGGCCCCATGGTTGGTATTGGTGGGGGGGGGAAATGGCCCCCATGGTTGGTATCGGTGGGGGAGGGCCCCCACGGTTGGTATCGGTGGGGGAGGGCCCCCACGGTTTGGTATCGGTGGGGGAGGGCCCCCACGGTTTGGTAACGGTGGGGGAGGGCCCCCACGGTTTGGTAACGGTGGGGGAGGGCCCCCACGGTTTGGTAACGGTGGGGGAGGGCCCCCACGGTTTGGTAACGGTGGGGGAGGGCCCCCACGGTTTGGTAACGGTGGGGGAGGGCCCCCACGGTTTGGTAACGGTGGGGGAGGGCCCCCACGGTTTGGTAACGGTGGGGGAGGGCCCCCACGGTTTGGTATCGATGGGGGGGAATGGTGCCTCAAGGGCCAGATAATGGGAAGCGAAGGGCCACATTCCGCTCTTAGGCTGCAGTTTGGAAACCACTGCTTAAAAAAAAAATCTACTTAATGTTGTGGGGGTTCTAAGTAATTTTCTAGCAAAGGGATGTAGATTTTTACATACATGTGGAAAGTGTCAGAATTGGCCCGAGGCTGAAGTAAGACGCCAAAGAGTTCACCTTTTGCAAAACCTAAAATAAAATAATGAATGCACATATATTTGCAGTAAAAAATGATGCATGTATAACTATTTCACAAATGAGCTTGCAGAGCTTTAACTGGTAATTACGTTTTTTTTTGGGTGTGACAATCAAAACGTAACAATTTTGCAATGGGGGAAAAAAAGAGTTTTGACTTAGTCTGATGTTTTCTCTTTTTTATTATTTATTTTTTTAGGATTGATTTCTGGTCTGTAACAGAACCACAGAGAGGGAGACGATGTCCTCCAAGCAGCCTCCCCCCTTAATGAAAAAACACAGCCAGACAGACCTAGTTAGTCGGCTGAAGACTCGTAAAATCCTGGGTGTTGGAGGGGAGGATGACGATGGAGAAGTACACAGGTCTAAGGTAAGTGATCTCTACCTATGTGCTTGAGGCTAAAAGAGAACTTGTCAAGAGTGTAATATGTGGGTGGCCATTGCCGGCCTCTTCAAAAAAATACCAGATACCTGGATGCTATTCTGAACCTCAAGAAGTGTAGAGCGTAGGGGGTCCTTACTTTATTTTGCTGCATGTTCCAGGTCTCTGACCCGAAGAATTGAAGCTCCCTGGACTTGTGCAAAAAGGAGGGTGACCACATCTCTCCTAGCATGCAGCTCCACAGACATTGTGCCACTGCCCCACCAACTGCCTGCTCTTTGGTGCACTATTGTGAGAGAGTCTACTTTGTGCACTGGTCCAAGTCATTTGGTGGAGGGGGGATTATGGTGCGGGGTGGTTTTTCAGAGGTTGGGCTAGGCCTCTTGGTTCCAGTGAAGGGAATCGTACCAAGACATTTTGGACAATTTCATGCTCCCAACTTTTGGGATGGGGGATGACCCCTTCCTGTTCCAACATGACTGCCCACCAGTGCACAAAGCAAGGTCCATAAAGACATGGATGAGCAAGTTTGGGGTGGAGGAAGTTGACTGGCCGGCACAGAGTCCTGACCTCAACCCGATAGAACACCTCTGGGATGAATTAGAGCGGAGACTGCGAGCCAGGCCTTCTCACCTGACCTCACAAATGTTCTAGAAGAATGGTCAAACATTCCCATAGACACACTCCTAAACCTTGTGGACGGCCTTCCCAGAAGAGTTGAAGCTGCTATAGCTGCAAAGGGTGGGCCAACTCAATATTGAACCCTACGGACTAAGACTGGGATGTCATTAAAATTCATGTGTGTGTAAAGGCACCAATACTTTTAGTGATATAGCGTATTTGTGTCATATCGGGCATGTGAATAATTCTACCAGTGGCCACCAGATGCCACTCTTCTCAATATATACATCAGATATTCATTTGCTTCTCGTTTCCTCCCATAAGTCAAATGGGGTGACCCGTAGATCAAATGAGGTCATATGTAGCATATCGTGGTGATCTCCCTTTGTCACCAGGCTTTTTTTTTTTTTTCCCTTGTACACCTCATATACCTTCAAAAGATGTAAAAGATGTAACCCCATAGTGTATTTATCATCAAGAATCAACCACTTTATCAATTGCTTTATTAAAAAATATGCTGGCATAATAGGAAGAAAAGGCAGACCCTGGTCTCCGTAACAACAAAGATGGTGGAATGACCACTTCTGGTTCCGGTCCGAATAAAATGATGGGTGTTTACATTTTTTGTCACACCTGACATCACTTCCTCGACGCGTTTTGTCATAATAGAACTTCTCAAATGGACAATGAAATGCGCTGAAGTTATGTCGGCACATCGAGCCAGAATCGTAAGTGAAGATTCTACCATCTTTGTTGCTACTGAGCGCACTGTCTGCCTTTTTCGTCTTCTGTAAGCATATATACGCGTTTTTGTCATATAAGCCTTATCAAATGGATGACAAAATATATTGAAGTCATGTCCGCACATCGGGCCAGTATCAGAAGTGGTGATTCCCTCATGGTTGGTGAGCACACAGTGTCTGCCTTTTCGTCTTCTTTTGTAAGCACATATATAATGTGTTTTTTGCTGTATAGACCTTCTCAAATAGATGACAAAATGCGTAAAGCAAATCGCGCCAGCACGTCGAGGCAGAATTGGAAGTGGTGATTCCACCATCTTTGTTAGCAAGCTCACTGCCTGCCTTTTCTCCTTATGGAAGCCTATATACAACGTCTTTTGTCGTATAGACCTTAGCAAATGGCGATGAAATGCGTTGTCATGTCAGCACGTTGGGACAAAATCGGAAGTGGTGATTCGGCCATCTTTGTTGCTGAGCGCACTGCCTTTTTCTTCTTTAAGCAGTAGTATCACTACACTATGGGGCTGCATCTTTTGCAACCTTTTGTATTAATATTATAATGCAGGATTTGTATAGTGCCGTCCGTTTACGCGAAGCTTCATGATCCTCTTTTGGAGGTATGAGGTGTCTCAGGAGAGAGAGTCTGGTGACCAAGGGAGATCGCCCTGATATGCGACATTTGACCATATGTGAGCTATGGGTCGCCCTATTTTATTTATGGGAGGTCACAAAGTAAATGAATATCGGATGTATATAATGAAAAGAGGAAGAGTGACACCTGGTGGCCGTTGATATAATTATTCACATACCTGATATGACCCATTCATTTATGAGGGTTTGATCATCTGGTGAGTTTTTATTTTTTATTTTTTTCTGAATATTGCACGAACGATTGAAGATATTTTTCACTTCCACTATATTTTGTACGGACACACGGTATTTGTTGAAGGATATTGGCTGTGTGGAGAATTTTGAGGGTTGTAATTGAGCACTGGAAATATATCATTTTGAAAAAAGATCTTCTAGTATAAATGGATTTAAAATGTGTATAAAAAAATAAATAAATTGAAATCGATTTTTGTATTCATCAATGATCGGGGCACAGAGGGTCCAGTGACGAGGGACAAGGTATTGCGGTCCGACGTTCAACCTCTGAAATTGACCATTACGCCGACAAATCGTTGTGGGAGCCCACAATTTACCAATTTGGACGCAGGGATCACCAGTCTGGAGTTCTGGAAATAAATTAAATTTTATAATTGCCGAACTTGTTGGGGGAGTGGGGTTTTTGCAGCTGTTGGGGTCACTTTTTTAGTTGTTTTCTTTATATTTTAGGGATTGTATTAAGAGCTGGTTTTATGTTGGTAGGTTGGGGTGTGTGTTTTTATTTTATTTTTTTTGGGGGGGGGGGGGTTATTTTATTTATTTATTTATTTTTATTGTCCAGAATACACTTCAATTCTACTTTCTTTATATTTTATTTATATATGAGCAATCTCTTTTGTCCTGGTCCCTCCTTTTTCTCCTGGATGAGGATTTTCTGCTCTGATAGCCATCTCCTGTTAAGTTTTTTTTTTTTCTCTAATCTCCCTGCTGCCTCCTTTTTCTGGGGCTTGTCAGATGCTGTCAGGATTAATCCAGTCACCGGCATTCTTCCTTAACCCCTTAAGGCTTGCAGATGGCAACTTCCCAACTTCCCTCCTGAGTGGCCTGGCAGGCGTGTAATTACACCATTAAGAATTTATTAACACTCTCCTCTGAAATTATTTCTCGTTGCTTCATCTCATCCTGGCGCCGTGATGCGCTTTGCGGGAGGACGGTGGTGGCGGGGGTCCTTGTCCGGTCTTCCATTCCTAGGGCTCATAGTAGGAGAATGCTGGAGGTGGTCCTAAATTCCAGAATCTATAAGTGGGAATGTTTTCCTACCAAATGGTTCCCTTGTAAATGTGATTTTGGATTTAAAGCCCAAGTTCAATTTTTATTTTTTTCTTGGAAAATGAAAAATAGTAGTAGTTCAGCATAGCTAAGAAAAAGAAAGGAAATAAAAAAAACTTTTGCAGCAATACTCACCTCCTTTTCTGGAGTTGTTCCAGCAGACCACCAGGCCATCAGACACGCCCTATGAGACACATTATCACGCTGTCCCTGGGCTCACAGTACACCTGTATAGCATAGCCCTCACATCTCATCCCAGGAGCACCATTTTCCCCAAGAATAAGGGCTACTAAACACCAGAGGGGACCCAAACCAGGCAGAAGATTGCTGAATTGAAGGTGTGTGTGTGTGTGTGTGTGTGTGTGTGTGTTGTTTTTTTTTTTTTTAATTTGTACCAAATTTTCCCAGTGGAAGGGGCGTGCTTCCCACTGGCTGCCAGTGGAAGGGGCGTGCTTCCCACTGGCTGCCAGTGGAAGGGGCGTGCTTCCCACTGGCTGCCAGTGGAAGGGGCGTGCTTCCCACTGGCTGCCAGTGGAAGGGGCGTGCTTCATTGTGCCCCATCGTTGGCATCATTTGGTGGAATTGTGCCCCTTCATTCGTGTCATTGGGTCCCGTTGTTGGTGTCACTGGGAGAAATTCTGCCCCTTTACTGGTGTCAGTGAGGGGAATTGTGCCCTATCGTTGGCATCATTTGGAGGAATTGTGCCCCTTCATTGGTGTCATAGGGCCCTATTGTTGGTGTCACTGGGAGAAATTGTGCTCCTTCATTGGTGTCATTGGGAGGAATTGTGCTCCTTCATTGGTGTCATTGGGAGGAATTGCGTTCCTTCATTGGTGTCAATGGGAGGAATTGTGCCCCTTCATTGGTGTCATTGGGCCCCATCATTGGTGTCATTGGGCCCCATCATTGGTGTCGCTGGGAGAAATTGTGCCTCATTGTTGGCGTCATAGGGCCCTATTGCATCTCAATCCAGGAAGTAGATGATTCTGGATGATAACCGAACAAAGATGGTGCTACCTTTCTGGAGGTAAAAGAAGATATAGGCATTGTTGGGGACCGTACTGTGATCTTTGCAAGGGTTGTTTTTTTTTTTTTGTTTTTTTTTTTTTTTGTATCTGGATACAGTGCATTCACAAAGTATTCACACCGCTTCACCTTTTACACATTTTATGTTACAGCCTTATTCCAAAATGGATAATATTTTTCTCAAAATTCTACAAACGATACCCCATGATGACAATATGAAAGACTTTTTTTTTTTTTTTTTTTTTTTTTTTTTATCTTTTGCAAGTTTATTAACCACTTGCTTACTGGGCACTTAAACCCCCCTCCTGCCCAGACCAATTTTCAGCTTTCAGCGCTGATGCACTTTGAATGACAATTGCGCGGGCATACAACACTGTACCCAAATGAAATTTTTATCATTTTTTTTTCCCACAAATAGAGCTTTCTTTTGATGGTATTTAATTACAGCTGGGAGTTTTATTTTTTGCTAAACAAACAAAAAAAGATGTAAAAAAAATATACATTTTTCTTAGTTTGTTATAAAATTTTGCAAACGGGTAATTTTTCTCCTTCATTGAAATGCGCTGATGAGGCTGCACTGGTGGGCACAGATAAGGCAGTACTGATGGGCACGGATGTGTGGCACGGATGGGTGGCACTAAGGGGCACTGATAGGTACCACTGATGGGCGGCACTGCTGGGCACTGATGGGGGGGCACTGATGGGCACTGGTAGATGACACTGATGGGCACGGATATGTGGCACTGGGGTGCAGCACTGTTGAGGCAGATTTTGGGCACTGATGGGTGGCACTGATGGGTGGCACTGTGGGCACTGATGGGTGGCACTGTGGGCACTGATGGGGGGGGGGCACTTTTTTTATTAGGTGGCACTGGCAGGGGGCAGGTGGGCACTGATAAGCTGGCTGTGATCGGGACTGATGTCCCAATCACGGCCGCCGGTGATGGGCTTTTTTTTTTTTTTCTACTCGCACTGTCAGCGCGAGGAGGTAAAATAGCCGATTACCGGCTCTGTTGTGTAACATGATCAGCTGTCATTGGCTGACAGCTGATCACATGGTAAGGGGTCGGGATCGACCCCTTGCTCCGATCCATGATCAGGCGAGTCTCATAGACTCGCTGATCACAAAGCGGGGCGCTCAGGCCGCTCGTGCACGGGACGACCTCAATAGATGTCGTCCCGGCAAAGCAGGTCTGCGCTGTAGCCGTCATTCGGCTATAGCGCGGAACTCTAGTGGTTAAACAAAAAGATCCCATGTACATAATAAGTATTCACAGCCTTTGCCATGACACTCAGAATTGAGCTCAGGTGCCTCCTGTTTCCACTGATCATCCTTGAGATGTTTCTACAACTTGGAGTCCACCCGTGGTAAATTCAGTTGATTGGACATGATTTGGAAAGGCACACACCTGTCTATATAAGGTCGGGCAGTTAACAGTGCATGTCAGAGCACAAACCAAGCCATGAAGTCCAAGGAATTGTCTGTAGACCTCCGAGACAGGATTGTGTGGAGGCACAGATCTCGGGAAGGGTACAGAAACATTTCTACAGCATTGAAGGTCCCAATGAGCACAGTGGCCTCCATGAACCTTAAATGGAAGATGTTTGGAACCACCAGGACTCTTCCTAGAGGGGGCCACCCGGCCAAAATGAGCGATCGGGGTGAAGGGCCTTTAGTCTGGGAGGTGACCAAGAACCCGATGGTCACTCTGACAGAGCTCCACCGTTTCTCTGTAGAGAGAGGAGAACCTTCCAGAAGAACAACCATCTCTGCAGCACTCCACCAATCAGGCCTGTATGGTAGAGTGGTGAGACGGAAGCCACTCCTCAATAGAAGGCACATGACAACCCACCTGGAGTTTGTGAAAAGGCACCTGAAGGACTCTCAGACCATGAGAAGCAAAATTCTCTGGTTCGCTGAAAGAGAGATTGAACTCTTTGGCCTGAATGGCAAGTGTCATGTCTGGAGGAAACCAGGCACCGTTCATCACCTGGCCAATACCATCCCAAAGTGAAGCATGGTGGTGGTAGCATCATGCTGTGGGGATGTTTTTCAGAGGCAGGAATTGGGAGACTAGTCAGGATCAAGTGAAAGATGAATGCAGCAAATATACAGAGACATCCTTGATGAAAACCGCTCTGGAGAAGAAGGTTCATCTTCCAACAGGACGACCCTAAGCACACAGCCAAGATAACAAAGGAGTAGCTATGGGACAACTCTGAATGTCCTTCAGTGGCCAAGCCAGAGCCCAGACTTGAATCTGTTATTTTTTTTTGTTTTGTTTTTTACCTCTCTGGGGAGATCTGAAAATGGCTGTGTACCGACTCTCCCCATCCAACCAGATAGAGCTTAAGAGGTCCTGCAGAGAGGAATGGGAGAAACTGCCCAAAGCTTGTAGCATTATACTCGAAAAGGACTTAAGGCTGTATTAATTGGTGCCAAAGGGGCTTCAACATAGTATTTAGCAAAGGATGTGAATACCTGTGTACAGGGAATTTTTTTTTTCTTTCTTTTTAATAAAATTTGTAAAGATTTCAAACAAACTTCTTTCACGTTGTCATTATGGGGAATTGTTTGTAGAATTTTGAGGAAAATAATAATTGAATCCATTTTGAAATAAGGCTGTAACATAATAAAATGTGGAAAAAAGTGCTGTGAATACTTTCCAGATGCAGTGTATGTTGAACTTAAAACTGAGTGCGTTTTTAAAAAAAAAAAAAAAAAAAAAAAAATTATATTTTAAAGCTAGGTCCGCTTTTAATGTAAAAAAAATAAATTGCGTACAGCAAAATATTCAGTAGAGCTGAGACCTTTTTTATATTTGCCCCGATTTGACCTCGGGTGATTTTGAAAGGTCTGCTACGTTTCCATTCCAACTTGTGAAGTGATTCGGGGGTGGGAATATTGGACGCAGTTGTGGGATCGATCTCGTGTGTTTATACTGAATCTCCAGCTTGGCACATCGGAAAATATTTCAGCGCTTGCTGCGGAGTGATTTGATGTCTGCAGGACAGAAGGAATGTACAATGGAGTTTGATCCAATCCCAGCAGTGTTGGGGGAGGTGGATCATCCTCACCAATCTGACGTTTTCAATTCAAAGGAAATAATCCTCTCTTCTTCTCCTCCTTTTTTTTTTTTTTTTTTCCCCAAAATTGTTTTTCCAGAGATTCTTGCCTTGTAAGGCTTCGTTCACACCATCGGAGCGAGCATACGGTTCTGCGCTATTCCACATGTTGCTTTAGGGCAGCCCGTTCATATAAACAGGCCGCCCTACATGCGATCAATGTTTAAAGGAAGGACCTGACACTTTTTGAGAAATCGCACCGCACCAAAAACGTGTGACGCTGTGACCATGTGTTTTGGCATGTGCAAAAATGCGTCAAAGTACAGTACAGATAAAGCTTGTTTGGCTATACAAGTGCACTGACCTGTTTTCAGCAGACTGAAGCCTGCGATTGGCTGATGTCACAGAGCTGGTCCGCAACGCGGGCAAGGCCGCGACAATGAAGTCAGGATCTGCCCACCTGCTGGGACCGACACCCAGCTTAGCCTCTCAGCAAGCAGCTGAGAGCCTGAGTCGGCCTCTCCCGGTCCTCCCCCCCTCTCCGCAGTCGGCCTCTCCCGGTCCTCCCCCCCTCTCCGCAGTCGGCCTCTCCCGGTCCTCCCCCCCTCTCCGCAGTCGGCCTCTCCCGGTCCTCCCCCCCTCTCCGCAGTCGGCCTCTCCCGGTCCTCCCCCCCTCTCCGCAGTCGGCCTCTCCCGGTCCTCCCCCCCTCTCCGCAGTCGGCCTCTCCCGGTCCTCCCCCCCTCTCCGCAGTCGGCCTCTCCCGGTCCTCCCCCCCTCTCCGCAGTCGGCCTCTCCCGGTCCTCCCCCCCTCTCCGCAGTCGGCCTCTCCCGGTCCTCCCCCCCTCTCCGCAGTCGGCCTCTCCCGGTCCTCCCCCCTCTCCGCAGTCGGCCTCTCCCGGTCCTCCCCCCTCTCCGCAGTTGTGCCTTAATGTTTAGGGGGTTTGAAAGACTTTGATATGTATTGGCTATTAATAGAAATAATAAGGTTGTTTTTTTTGTTGCATTTTTTATATATATATATATATACACACACACATAATTTTTTTTTTTTTTTTTTACATTAAAGCGGTTCTGCACTCACTTTTAAAAGTTGTCACTGCCTGGCAACATTTGTGTTGAGCCGCTCGCCACTGAGCATGCGTGGGAACCAGCAAGGAATGCTGGTACTTCCAATGTAGTGGAACGAGGAAGTGATTGCTTGTTGGCTTCAAATGCCCACAAGCAAAATGAAAATCGCTATACAAGATTTTTAAAACTGGCGATTTTGAGATTAAAACTGACATGAATACTAGAAAGCCACGTTAAAAGTGAGTAGAAGGTTATTATACTAGTAATTTGAACGTTAAAAAAAAAAATAAAAAATTTGTGTGTAGATACGCTTTAATGAGGAACTGCAGTCTGCTCACATAATTTGTAATAAAAACATCTTTGCCATTCTGAAGCTTCCCTCCAACCACTTAGAATATATATATATATATATATATATATATATATATATATATATATATTCTGTGATTCTTTACTTGCCAAATGTGCTGCTGAAATACCCCCCCCCCCCCCATGAGTCTGGCTGCAGCCATTTTGACTGTGGGCAGCTGAAGCTGCTGCCTGTTCCCTTCCTGGATTTACACAGACGCACACCTACCGCTCTTATGACTCGTCATCCCCCCTCCCTTTCTGACAAACTCAGGGGAGATTGAGAGAGAGCGAGCTGTGCATGATGTCATCCTAGGCTAATGACCAGATAAGAAACAGGAAGTGGGCTGTATAAGGGATTTACTGGCAGAACCGAAATGTTTTGCTATCCAAAGTTAAAACGACAACAAAGGCAGAAGGTTTGTTGGATGGAAAGATGAAAAAAATACTGACGGTTCACTTTAAGAATTTATTTGAAATTTGTTATTACATTTATTTTGTTATATTTTTGACATTTTATGAATTTTTTTACATTATTTTTGACACAAATTATTTACATTATTGTTGTGCAGGATTTATATAGTGCCAACAGTTACAAAATAAAGGGAGACCGTACAGTTACCATATAAGAGGGTTTGCACGTTGCAGGGTCCTGTTCGTGGGAGCTTACAATCTAAAAGTGAGAGGCAATTGGAACAAAGCCTTATAGCTGTGCGGGATATGTTGATAGGGGAAGTATTGCTTTATTGGCCAAGCTTTCAGTTTTTTTGCATTCTGCTATATACTAGAAATGTACTGAATGTAAATAATCTTACCAATCTGATTAAATCTGAATTCTAGGTATGTTTTTTTTTTTCATAGACTTATAATTCCAGGTCTTGTGCAGTGGCGACCCGTGCACTGCAGGCGCACAGGCGCCACCCCCCCCATCCATGCGCCAGCCCCTTTCAGGATGCCGGGCGCATGGATTCCTATGATGGGAGGGGGTGGTAATTTTTGAAGCACCTGATCAAAGCCAGAGTCCCTAATAGGCTTCAAAATAGGGTGGGCTCGGGGCGCAGAGAGTGTGCCCTAATCCCACCCAATTGTGTGACCATAGCGAATTAATTTTTGCCATTTTCACAGTAACCTTTCTCCCCACCAATCAGGAGGCAGAGCAGCAGACCTGGTTGGCCAAAGTGGCAGGCCACCCTATTGGATGGCTGGCGCTGCGGTAAGCCCTCTCTGCCAGAGACGCGCGGTGGTGGGGGCTGGGTGCTGCGAGTGGGGGGGGGTCGATGGGCACAAGTGGCTGTGTTTGGGCACAGTGAGGCTACAATTGATGGGGGGGTTTCAGCATTTTTCTGAATGTTTGCACCCCCCCAAAAAAAATTTTGAGCACCAGCCACCACTGGTCTTGTGCCCTTCTGTATAATGACCATTCAGAGAACACCTTGTATTTTTCTCTAATTGGGTGAGATGGGGATTGTGACTGCACTACCATGCCTTTGCAAGTCATCCAATCAGAGATTGCCTTGTATCCATTGAGAAAAATGCAAGGCATTCTGAAAATGGTAACTCTGCCAAGCGAGCGCCCTCCTGTGTCCATTATGCAGCAGGGCAGCTGCTCTGCAGTAGATGCATGAGACGACGATGATAATTATTGAAACAGTTGCTGCCATAACGATATCCTCCTTCAAACAGCTGACGTAAACCTGCGGCGGGCGGTCCGTAAGTGGTTAAGGCCTGATGGCCGAAACGCACCGGCTTTTTTAACGGTTGTTCCCATGCTATAATGAAATGTCTGAGATCTGCTGGACAGAGGATAGAGGCAGGCACCGCGTCTAATTCTGCTACCTACATTGCTCACGTTTTATAATAATTTAAGGATTAATAAAGGATTACAGGGCTGCATTCGTGTGTGTTCTACTGGATGGCACTGTCCATTGTATTACTTATTGTTTGGAGTGCATGTGAGTCTCACCGTTGTCTCCTCCCCTTTTTTTTGTTTTCAGATCAGTCAAGTACTAGGAAATGAAATTAAATTTGCGGTAAGGGAGCCTATAGGACTAAGGTAAGTTTCTTATTTTTTTTTTTTATTTCTGTATGTCTGTCTGATATAGCGCCATGAATGTCTATCATAGGGGTCAGCTGCCTCTGTATTGTAATGTTAGATTTAGGGAGATTCTATCAAATGGGACTTTCCTGATTGCAGAAGATCTGACAGATGAAGGAAGGGGGTGGGGCTTGGTGATCATAGGAGGAGAGCTTATTTTACAACCAATCATATCATCACTGGGTCTCTGTGCTTCTCTATGCAATGCAGGCCATGGTTTGTGGGAGGGGCCAGCAGGGTGCTGTACAGCTTCCGGAAAACATCACCGCTACTCTCAAAAGACCTCGGTTCTGATGCAAGCGGAGGGCTGGTTCTCGGGAGGAGTTGTGGAAATATTAAAATGCCTTGAGCGGATGTCTGGAGCAGTGGGTGTTCCTTATATAGACTCCGCCCCTGAGCTTCTCTCGTGCTACACACCCATGCTTATATAGAATATACTGCTGAGCTTCTGTCCCAGTACACACCCATGCTTGAATACACACCCCTGAGCTTCTCTCATGGTATGTGCTTGAATAAACTCCACCCCTGAGATTCTCTCATGGTACACACCCATGCTTGTATAGAAACATAAACTATGAAATTGTGTATTATATGCTGTTCATAGTCACTGAGCCACTATGAGATTCTTTTGCTGTATAATGCAAAATCCTGAAAAATCTGCAAAATCTTGAGTCTACTGCTCTCTATCTCCCCCTTCTGTCCAAGTACCCACTTCCGTTAGGAATTTTGCAGAGTAGTGTTGGCAGCTCTGCACACGCTCAGTTTTCAGGGAGTTTCTATGCTGAGAATTTTCTCCCTCACATCTGAGCATCCCATGTGACTATAGAGTCACACATGTGGGTGTATACACAGTGGTTAATGAGAGCCTATCCCTCCCTCCCTTCTCCTTGCCCACTAAACAGCTGAACACAATGTTGCTGGATACATGTAGATTAATGAAGGCTTTACCTCCCTGTTATTTCGAAGACTGGAGGGGCATTATGTAGCCTGTGACTGGCAGAAATCTGACCACACCATGTTATTGCCAAAAAATTACTTTTTGATTTCAAATAAATAATTTGTATTTCAATTCAAAACTGTTTATTGCTATTTAATTATTTTTACACCAGTGTTCCAAAGGCTTTTTATTTTTTATTTTTTTGTGACCAGCAGCAGAGGACTAGAAGCTCCTCCTGCTTATGTTTCCCTGCAGACAGGCTGGGAAAGATCTGGGTCATGTGAAAGCTGTATAGGAAAAAGGTAGTTAGATTTTTATTAAAAATAATTACAATGCCGTAAATTAAACAGTGTGTTTTAGTATCACTAACATCTTGCATGGTACATGCCCATGCTTGTATAGACTCCACCCCTGAGCGCCTCTCATGGGATGTGCTTGTGTAGACTCCACCCCTGAGCGTCTCTCGGGATGTGCTTGTGTAGACTCCACCCCTGAGCGTCTCTCGGGATGTGCTTGTGTAGACTCCACCCCTGAGCGTCTCTTAGGGGATGTGCTTGTGTAGACTCCACCCCTGAGCGTCTCTTAGGGGATGTGCTTGTGTAGACTCCACCCCTGAGCGTCTCTTAGGGGATGTGCTTGTGTAGACTCCACCCCTGAGCGTCTCTCAGGGGATGTGCTTGTGTAGACTCCACCCCTGAGCGTCTCTCAGGGGATGTGCTTGTGTAGACTCCACCCCTGAGCGTCTCTCAGGGGATGTGCTTGTGTAGACTCCACCCCTGAGCATCTCTCATGGGATGTGCTTGTGTAGACTCCACCCCTGAGCGTCTCTCATGGTACACACCCATGCTTACTGACTTGGTACTGGAGGAAGTATTAACTGGGTGAAACGGACAAAACATTGCACATAAGGAAAAAATTATCTGTATGTGGTAGCAGATGATGTAAGTTGGCCACCAGCAGCTGAAAAATATATTGCATAATATTACCTTGCAGATTCCGCGCGTGCGTTTCTCAGTCCACCGGCATGGATACTGATGTCAGGAGATAATCAGTTGGTTATGTTATGTCATGTTGCACAATCCCGAGATCCCAGCTTGAAACTATTCACAGAAGTTGGTGAAGAAAAATGATGTAAACTGTCTTGGCACAAATTATTTTTTCCAGCAATTACTCCCCGGAGCCCCGCTGCCTTTTACAACAAACAGGACAAATTTATACCTTCTGTAAACAAACCAAGCTGGCCTATAAGCAGGCCCAACAGTGGCACCTGCTGGTCGATGGGTATAATGCTTTCAAGTGATTTAAGAATTTTTTTTTTTTTTTTTGGGGGAGATGAAAACTTGGCTTATTTATAGATATGTAATGGACAATAAATGTATATAACCTTATGAATATGTATACTTCACTATACCTAATTATAAACGTATGTGGGAGACATCCATGTTTTGATTATTACCTACCTGGGCAATGCATCTTGGAGGTCGTGTGTATTGCTGTGACTTGGTAGGCAGATGCCATCAAAAAGTCATCAGATGAATGTCACAAGTTTATTTTACGTACTATATTGACATCATGTGATCATCGGCTCCATCTAGTAGCCATAATGTCCTTTTTTTTTTCCTGAAATACATTAAGTCAGAGAATATACATGGTGACTTGATGGAGCTGATTATAGGAAATCAAGTCAAGAGGACCTTCAACCCCTGTAATGTTGTACAAGGTGGGGGGTGTCCCTTTTCCTTCTAGTCAGAGTCCTTTTTAACTCTTCGTCCCCTTTTTTCTGAACTCTCAAGCTTATAAATTCTGGACTTTGAACGGATGTAGAGAATATAAGACAGCAGATAAACAGGTACAACTATTATAGGAGGATTTGTTTCGTCTCTGCATCACCTTAGGAAGTCCCTTTACTGGGTGTATGTAATATCTAATTGGGGGAAAGAAAGGGAGGGGGCTGGATCCAGGTGCAAAAACCTTTTTTTTTTTTTTTTTTTTTTTTTTGGGGGGAGGAAAATACGGTCTTAGCTGGACGAATACTTGTGACATTCAAGACCCTATTTTCCTCCCAAAAAAAAAAAGTTATTTGCACCTGGATCCAGCCCCCTTTCCCTTCTTTCCCCCAATTGGATATTACATACACCCAGTAAAGGGACTGTGCTAAGGTGATGCGGAGATTAAACAAATCCTCCTATAATAATTGTACCTGTTTATCTGCAGTCTTATATTCTCTACATCCGTTCAAACTCCAGAATTTATAAGCTTGAGAGTTCAGAAAAAAGGGGACGAAGAGTTAAAATGACTCTGACTAGAAGGAAAAGGGACACCCCCACCTTGTACAGCATTACAGGGGTTGAAGGTCCTCTTGACTATTGATTTCCTATAATCGGCTCCATCGAGTGACCATGTATATTCTCTGACTTAATGTATTTCAGGGGAGAAAAAAAAAGGACATTATGGCTACTAGATGGAGCTGATGATCACATGATGTCAATATAGTATGTAAAATAAACTTGTGACATTCGTACAATTACATTTTTATTATATATCGATTCCTATGTGTGCTGGTGACAGTGGTATTAACCATGGCGCATTTTCAGAGGACAACTGTACTGATTATTAAATGAAAATCGTAGAAACTTTTTTCGTGTTTGTCCCTTCGGATAATATCGGATCAACTATCGCAGTCGACTCTCGAAAGCTGTGTACTAACGATCAGATTATCGTACGATCGCTTTGAATGTGGTAATTGTCGCCTGATTTTCTGATTGTGTGTTCACGCATTTGAAGGCCGATTGGCTACCATGCAAAGCTGCACCAAATTTTGCATTCTCCAGTTTTGGTAAATGGACCCCCATTGTCTATATACAAACAAGGGCGGCTCAATCCAGTCTGTCTTGCGTAAAAAAAATCAACCCATAGTGACGCTTAGTTTAGTTCTTACATAAATTTTTTCTACTTCCATTTGTGTATTGCCACCCAAGGGGAGTTTCACCACCGTTGACTCCATGTGCTCACCTGGGTCCACTGACCTAGGAATTAAAAAGGTCACCATGCACTTTTCCCTATTCCAGGGGTCTGGGTAATATTATCTCCCACATGTCTCATCCACCTCCACGTTCTCTGCAGTTGAAATTGGTAAAACATCTAAAGTGGCTTCTCTGTTCCAAAACACAAGGAAACAACTTGTTGATGAACTGAGATGTGGATCAGCTAGAGCAGTGGTCTCCAAATTGCGACCTGGGAGCCGGAGGTGACCTTTTGCTTGCTCTTATCCAGGCTTCGGGGCATTATTCCTCCCACTGTCAGCAACAGTGTGGCATAGTTTCTGCCACTGACACCAAAGAAGGGGTCACTATTCCTCCCAGTGACGTCAACGACGGGGGGGGGTCACTATTCCTCCCAGTGACGCCAACGACGGGGGGTCACTATTCCTCCCAGTGACGTCAACGACGGGGGGGTCACTATTCCTCCCAGTGGCGCCAACGACGGGGGGGTCACTATTCCTCCCAGTGACGCCAACGACGGGGGGGTCACTATTCCTCCCAGTGGCGCCAACGACGGGGGTCACTATTCCTCCCAGTGGCGCCAACGACGGGGGTCACTATTCCTCCCAGAGGCGCCAACGACGGGGGTCACTATTCCTCCCAGAGGCGCCAACGACGAGGGTCACTATTCCTCCCAGTGGCGCCCTACGACGGGGGTCACTATTCCTCCCAGTGGCGCCAACGACGGGGGTCACTATTCCTCCCAGTGGCGCCAACGACGGGGGTCACTATTCCTCCCAGTGGCGCCAACGACGGGGGTCACTATTCCTCCCAGTGGCGCCAACGACGGGGGTCACTATTCCTCCCAGTGGCGCCAACGACGGGGGTCACTATTCCTCCCAGTGGCGCCAACGACGGGGGTCACTATTCCTCCCAGTGGCGCCAACGACGGGGGTCACTATTCCTCCCAGTGGCGCCAACGACGGGGGTCACTATTCCTCCCAGTGGCGCCAACGACGGGGGTCACTATTCCTCCCAGTGGCGCCAACGACGGGGGTCACTATTCCTCCCAGTGGCGCCAACGACGGGGGTCACTATTCCTCCCAGTGGCGCCAACGACGGGGGTCACTATTCCTTCCAGTGGCGCCAACGACGGGGGTCACTATTCCTCCCAGTGGCGCCAACGACGGGGGTCACTATTCCTCCCAGTGGCGCCAACGACGGGGGGTCACTATTCCTCCCAGTGGCGCCAACGACGGGGGTCACTATTCCTCCCAGTGGCGCCAACGACGGGGGGTCACTATTCCTCCCAGTGGCGCCAACGAAAGGGGGGTCACTATTCCTCCCAGTGGCGCCAACGAAAGGGGGGGGGGCACTATTCCTCCCAGCGACGCCAATGACGGGGGCACTATTCCGCCCAGCGACGCCAATGACGGGGGCACTATTCCGCCCAGCGACGCCAATGACGGGGGCACTATTCCGCCCAGCGACGCCAATGACGGGGGCACTATTCCGCCCAGCGACGCCAATGACGGGGGCACTATTCCGCCCAGCGACGCCAATGACGGGGGCACTATTCCGCCCAGCGACGCCAATGACGGGGGCACTATTCCGCCCAGCGACGCCAATGACGGGGGCACTATTCCGCCCAGCGACGCCAATGACGGGGGCACTATTCCTCCCAGCGACGCCAATGACGGGGGCACTATTCCTCCCAGCGACGCCAATGACGGGGGCACTATTCCTTATTCCTCCCAGCGACGCCAATGACGGGGGCACTATTCCTTATTCCTCCCAGCGACGCCAATGACGGGGGCACTATTCCTTATTCCTCCCAGCGACGCCAATGACGGGGGCACTATTCCTTATTCCTCCCAGCGACGCCAATGACGGGGGCACTATTCCTTATTCCTCCCAGCGACGCCAATGACGGGGGCACTATGCCGCCTGTTGATGCCAACAAGGGTGTGGTGTTTACCCCCACTGACCCCAGAATTTTTTATTTTATTTTTTTTCTCCAGCTGACCACAGTCTGCCCCCCCTAAATTTTGAAATGCAGTAAACTGACCCTTTTTGTTTAGAAAGTCTGGAGACACCTGGGCTAGAGGCAATCTCTTTCAGGTTTTCTGGTCATAGGCACGGCCTTAAGTCGGAATAAATACAGCCTTTAAAAAAAAAACAACATTGGGAAAAACATCAAAGTGCTTCACCTTTTAAAAATGACTTTAATAAATCCCAAGAGGCCCGAAGAAAACCACTCACAAAATAAGTGCACTCTGAAAGCAGAAGTGGAGGATACAGAAGACTAATCGGCAAAATTCTATATTATCACCGGTTTTTATTTATGTTGTTATGTTTTATGTAAACACTATTAAGCATCACTATGGATTGATTTTTTTTTTTGCATGGTAGAATAGATTGCACTGCACTTGCTTGTATATAGATTTGATGTGTGAAGCACATATCGGTGGTAATGACCATCATTAATAAAGTCATTTTCTGAATAGAGGATTAGAACTTTATTTGCACAGAGAATGTATTTATGGTTTTTAGCCAATACATTGTATTTTTGATCATAATGGGCCTTTTAAGGGAAAGTGTTTTTTGTTTTTTGTTTTCCCATAAATTATCTATGCTAAGGACAAAGAAAAAAAAAGTTTGGATACACGTCTACACTTGTTTGGTAAGATTGCTTGGTTGACACTGATTTCTTCCATATTTATAACTAAAAAGAAAATCCCCAAAAAAATAGTTTTGATCCCTTCTGCAAGCAATTCAGAGTGTCTGCTTCCCAGCAGTCTGTGGTCTCCAGTAATTACACGAGTGCAGTGCGTTATAGAGATCATTTTCAGCTACTGGAGCTAAAGCCAGGGAATCAAAAACAGATAAATGGAACTCCGTGCTTTTTATTTGTTCCCAGTCCTCGCCTGCGGATGCATTGCAGATGCAGACAGGGTTGATGTAAGCAATGTAATATTTACCCGTGGTGTCCTGGGATGATGGCTGTCAGAGCACAGAGATGCGAAAACTAACGGCTTATGTTTGTTGTCTTGGGATATATTAATATACAGTATGTGTGTTTTTTAAAGGCCTGTTCTCTTTTTCATGAGCCTGTATTTCTTGCATTTTGCAAATATCTTTATTTTTTTAATCAGCTGGTAGAAAGCTGTGATCTAACAGTTTTTTTTTTTTTTTTTCCTTTTCAGAGTATGGCAGTTCTTCTCCGCTTTAATGTTCACAGGAATTGCTGTCATGGTAAGTGTATTGATCAAGCAGAGTATGATGTGACTGGAATCACTGGAGGTTTTCACAGTTGTTCATCCGGGCTGTGAGAAGTCACTGAAGAGTTTGTATGAAGTCGGGTCAGACTTCTGCTTTTCCCACCACCTGTATGTCAAGCGCTTGAATTAAAAGTTCAGCCATTTGTACCATGTACATGGGTTTTGGGTGGATGGCGCGGTTGGATCATTTCCATCGGCTTTTATGTTCTTGTTTCTCAGGTTTTGGGCTCCCGGCCTTGAGATTGCTGCCATTGCGCCGATGCATGCCCCAGCACCCTCCCCCCCCCCCCCCCCCCACCATCTGTCCCCACTGAGCCTGCACTACCCTTCTCATCACAATGCCTGAAACCTCCCCATCGCTGCACCCTTACTCCTTACCGCCTACACTTTCTTCACTGCAGCTGGACCCCATTCTCCTCCACATGTGCACACCAACCCCCTCCTTCCTCACCAGAGTACTTGAACCCCATCCTCTTTCCTGACTCTCACTACCTCTTCTACATGACCCCACTTCACTCACTCATCACTATACCAGTGCCTGCCTATCAATCGCTGCAACTGCACAAATGCTTGCCTCAGCACCCCCCCCATATCAATGCCTTCTCACCACTATGCCTGAAACCTTCTCCCCACTGCACCTTCACACCCCCCCACCCTGCGTGCTCTGGCTACTGTAGCTGATCCTCTTCTTCCTCCATCTACACCATTCCTGCGCAGCTGACGCTTTCCTCCTGCATCTGTAACACACCTACACACCCACCACTCAAGCTAACTCCCTTCCTCCTCCATCCTCACCATACCTGCTCACCCGTTCCTACCACTGCAGCAGACCACCATCCTCCTCTGTCCACACCACACTTACATGCCCACTTTCACCACTGCAGATGACCCCATTCCTCCTCCATCAACATCATACCTGCATACCCTTTCTCAGCTCTGCACCCATCCACCATCCTCCTCTGCCTGCACCACACATGCAAACCCACCACTCTCACCACTACAGCTGACCACCTCCCTCCTCCATCCACATCATGCCTGCATACCCTTTATCCGCACTGCACCAGACCACCATCCTCCTCTGTCCACACCACACCTGCACACCCACTCTAACCACTACAGCTGACACCTTCCTCTTCAATTCACACCTGCAAACCCTTTCATACTGCTGCAGCAGACCACCATACTCCTCTGCTTGCACCACACATGCAAACCCACCACTCTCACCACCGCAGCTGACCTCCTCCTCCCTCCTCCATCTGCACCACACCTGCACACCCACTCTCACACCCACTGTCACCACCGCAGCTGACCCCCTTCTTCCATCCACACCTGCACACCCTTTCCTACCACTGCAGCAGACCTCCTTCCTGCTCCATCTGCACCACACTTGCACATCCACTCGCCACCACAGCCGGCCCCCTTTGTCCACACCACACCCGCACACCGTTGTCTACCACTGCAGCAGATCACCATCCTCCTCTGCCCGCAACACACCTGCACACCCACTCTCACCACCGCAGCTGACCCCCTTCTTCCATCCATGCCTGCACACCTTTTCCTACCACTGCAGCAGACCTCCCCTTCCTCCATCTGCACCACACCTGCATGTCCACTCACCAACGCAGCTGCCCCCCTTTGTCCACACCACACCTGCACACCCTTTCCCACCAATGCACCAGACCACCATCCTCCTTCCACTGCTCTCACCACCTCTGCCACATGCACCCTCTTCACTCACCAATGCCTGTCCTTGCCCTTGCTGTCCCTGCACTGATGCATGCCTCAACACCACTTTACAGATACTTCTGTAAGCACCACCACGATAGTGATGCGTTCTTCTGTATTAAGTAAACAGGCTTACTTTTGCTAGTATTCAAACGCTGTGTACCTAGCTGTAAAAAAGGAACCTAAATTAAGAGTCCTGGTCAATTTGCTCATGCAGGGCAGGTCTCTGGAGAAGAGCTTGGCGGACTGACTTTACCTGTCCTCCATGTCAACTGCATGCCCCTCTGCAGCCGGCAACATCATCCTTACATGAGTAAGGTGAGGGAGCCTCGCCCATTCCCTTGGCATGGGGCATCCTGCTGAGGAACTGTATTTTACAGATTGCAGATAGGAAGGAGCAACTGTTGGGGACACAAAGGCAGGTCCACTTTGCACACTTTGGTCAACTTCTCTCCCTTATTGTAGCCAATCCCTGTTTAGTATGTTAACTCTAATCCAATAAAAAAAAAAAAAAAAATGACATGAATGTTATCAGCCGACCTACTTTAAGCCTCTATTTTTGCCGGCTTCTAACAAGCTTGATATTCAGCGTTCTGTTTGCCTCTGAGGTTTTGGTAGATAAGAGAATTTTGTGAGCGGGTATTATGTTCCATTCACGCAGCCTCTCCCGCTGCTCAGACTTATAGCTTGTAATGTTCCTTTGGTACTGTTTTTTTCTTTCCTCCTTTCTTTTTTTTATTTTTTTTTTATTTTTTAAATTTCACTCTAAAGCCACTTATTTTTTTATTTTTAATGATGCGTTTCTTCATCTTTATTTCTAAGGTGGATTTTTTATTTATTTATTTTTTCTGGGCAATTTTCTCCCTTCAAAAAAAAGAAAAAAAAAAAAGAGTGAGCCGAGTTTCAGTGTAATGGTTGCTCTGGGTATGAATGGCCGCTTTGCTCCCCAGCTGCGTATTTGTGCTATAGAATGTGCGCCGTTCTTTTGTTAGTTTGGTATAGTCGGAATGCTTATGTTATCACCAAGTTGTTTAAAAGTCTGGGCAAGTTTTTAAAGAAAAATTATATACAGGGTGCTAGTGAGCAGCCGATTGTGGTAAAAATAGCCTGTAACTGACGCATTTCCCCCCCCCCGATCACTGTTTACTTCCTCTTGATACCTGCCACTTTACCGGGCGACATTGGTTCCCCCGTGTTTTGGCAAAAATCAGTGGGTGCAGAGTTCTCATCTCATGACCTTCTAAGATGACTCCTGCATCACCTCGTCTACTTCTTCATCTCTGAAAGACCGAGACGAACTGCTTGACTATTTCGGTCTCCAAGCTTCACCACATGTAGACCATTGTATCTCAAAGGTAGATAAAATGGTCTACATGTGGCGATACTTTAAAACCCAAAAGAATCTAGGTGCTCTAAGACCAAATCTTACTAGGTTCACCACGGACGGCCTATGCGCCACGACCAGGGCTGGCCTATGCGTGCTGTGCCGTGACCAGGGCAGTGAGGGCCATAACCTAGGCCAGTGGTGGGTGCTTCATTAGCGGCGACACCCACCTAATCCCTGTGCCCGGTCCCTAATCTACATGCAGATGTATGGATTTCAATGGGGCTTTTTTTTTTTTTAAGCACATAATTAGAGCCTGAGGCTTTAATTGGCTTCAAAAAAGTATAGGCCCATGGCGCAGAACATAGCGCCCTGAGCCCACCCAGTTGTGTGATGATAGTGAATGCATATATACTATTGTCTTCCTGGCTTTTCCTCCCGGCCAATCAGGAAGCGGGTCCTAAGACCCTATTGGCCGAGAGGAGAAGCGACCATATTGGCCGCCGAGCAGGAGACGCAGGAGGAAGCCGCCCGCAACCTAGATGGGGTAAGTGCAGGGCTGGTGGGCGGGCGAGTTACAGGGGGGGGGGGGGATTGACCGACTGACTGCTGGGCAAGGGGTTAATCAGACACAACTCTGGATGAAAGAACACCACACAGCAGATAGCAGCATTTTCAGTCTAGAGCAGTAGTTCTCAGGGCCCACTAACAGGCCAGATTTTAAGTATTACCTTGGGGAGATGCAGACTAGAATACTGCAATCACAGAGCAGCCAACGATGACTGAAACGGATTACAGGTGATCTCTTGCAAACCTGGCCTGTTGGTGGGTCCTGAGGACAGGAGTTGAGAACCACTGCTCTAGAGAGAGGTTGTGTTTAAATATACTAGCAGGTTTAAATAAACTACAAAATTAAAGCCCTACGCCTGCTCACACTTTATAATCGGTTACAGCAAATGGTCCTTTTAGGATAAAGGTTTTGCATATATTTAATAAAAGCGGATCATTTTATACACCCCCTGCCAGTGTTAAGTGGTTTGTCTCATCCTTGTAAACTGATACATTCTGCAGAAGAGCTTGAGCTTTTGAAAAACAGACTTGCTGGCTGGATCACCAGATGAAAACAGAAGCCTAAAAAAAAAAACCTAATGCAGCCATCACATGTAAGAATTGGCAAGCTGAGATATATTCTATATTTTGCTGTTCCTTTCTTTCAAATGCCTGATACTCATAATGACAAAACATGAGACAAAAAATACTGCTTTCGAATGATCCATCCGATAATCTGATCATTGGTACACAGCAGTGGCGGCTGGTGCTCAAATTTTATTTTTAATTTTTTTTGGGGGGTTGGTGGACGGTGGCGGTAAACAAACAAACCCACCCTCCTCATGGTTTTTCTTATAATACCAGAACAAATGATTTTTGTTTTTAATCACTTCAATACCTTGGGGCGTCTTATGACATCCATGACTTTGTGAGGAGATATCTGAATGATGGGAGCAGCTACAGGTACCCTTCAGATATCATTCTTTCCAGCCGGCCATTCTGTGCACGATAACGATCATAGCGGTAGTCCCGTTCTCATCCGGTGCTTCTCCGGGTTCTCCCGTGCCATCGGGGGCCCGGAGAAAGAATTGGCCGGCACCGGATGATGACGATAGAGAGTAGTAATGACCGCCATTTTATTCCCTAGGGTGTCTGCTAAAAAACAAAACAAAAAAAAAACACATATACTGTTTGGAGGTTCTGAGTAATTTTCTAGCAAAAAAGATGATATTTTTTTTTTTTTTTACATGTAGGAGAAGAGTGCCAGAATAGGCCCAGTATTGAAGTGGTTAATCAGTATAGTATTTGACAGGGGAAAAAAAAGTGACCAACTACATTACAATACCTCACTTCCAAAGTTGTGTTCTCATCATGTGTATGAGGCTTAAACCTACCAGACAAGTCTGACTGAATGAAGTGCATGCTGTGTGGCTGAGATTTGATCTCCGCAGCTTCTGATTCGGGAGGCTACATTGATTGCAATCATATGCAGATAGCCACTAGAGGGAGACTCTGAACACCTGTATGTAAATACAATCAAGGAACAAGGGTACAGAAAATATGTAAAAAAAATAAAAATAAATGAAATTTGCATCAAAGATTACTTTTAAACACCAAATAGTTTTTTAGTTTGAGCTGGCTAATTATATTCCTGATGCATTTATTTATTGCAGGTAGACATGTGCGGCTCCTTTCGTTCCGAATCTAAATTCAGAAAAAAGAAATGTTATTCGGATGTATCTGCATTTCTGAATTACAGAATTTAAACAAATTTAATTTCATTTCATTCAAAAACTAAATTGAATTTGAAAACCAGAATAAAATAGAATAGACAATAAAGGAATAGAATAGAGTAAAACAGATTAGAAAGTAAAATAGAATAAAATGGTATAAAACAGTCTTGCGAAATTTAATACATTTTGAATAGATTAGAAGAGAATAGAACAGAATAAGTTTGAATAGAATAGTAATAATGGAATAGAAAATAATTGACTAGAAAAACAATAGAATACAAATGTTGTCTGAAATTCTTGAATTTAGAATAGAATAAATTTGAATGGATTCGAAAAGAATAGAAAAGAAAAAAATAATAGAATCAAACAAATTAAAAATGGGGCATGTGAGCGCTAGTCGTATAATAAATAAGCAGTCGGCACTCTTAGGGGTGAATATACAACCTTCAATAAATACAACCTTCACTTCCTTTGTTACCATAATAGTATTGACTAGAATATACAGTCTTCCAAAATTCAAACTTCGAATAGAATAAGTTCAAATTTGAATAAAATGGGTTAGAATAGATAGAATTAGATTGAAAAAATAATAGTATAAAATGGAATATAACCGTTTTTCCGACTTTCTCGAATTTAGAATAGAATAAACTTGAATAGAAATGAATGGAATAAAAAGAGAACTACCATCTTCCCAAATTTGAATTTCAAATTGAATAGATTAGAATGGAAAAGAACAGACTAGAAAGCATATAATAGAAAAGAATACAGTGTAAATAGAATAGAAAGAATAGAAAATAATTGAACAGAAAAAAATTTGAATATAAACGTCTTCCGAAATTCTTAAATCTAGAATACAATAAATTCAAAAAGCTTAGAAAATAATAATAGAATATAAAAAAACAATAGAATTGAATAAAGTAGTTTTCCGAAATTCAAATTTTGAATAACCGTCTCCCTACATTCTCGGATTTCAAATAGAATAGAAAAGAATGGAACTGAAAGATAGATATAAAATAGAATATAACCGTCTTCTGAAATTCAAATTTCGAATAGAATAAATTGGAATTCGAATGCTGATTCCCATTTGTCGAATTGAATTTGACCTGATTCGGAAAATTTTAATTGATTTTGAAAACAAATGAACAAAACAAGACTAATTACAAAAACGAACTAAACGAATTTAGCGATGCAAAATGTTTTCAAAAACAAATTGAAACAAAACACATTTTTTCGTTCTGCACATGTCTCATTGCAGGTATTTAAATAGCACCAACGTTTTCAGTCTTTCTGCATATTTTACATTCAGATCACTCTCTGCTTACAATCTCGCATGCATACACGTTCCAGAAAATTGACTGGAGCCAAGTAACCTATGAGCACATCATTGTAGTGCGAGAGGAGACCCGGGCACCCGGTACAAACCCCATGCATGCACAGGGAGAACATGTGAACGCCATACAGCTAAGTGTCCTGACTGGGATTTGTACCAGGAACCCCAGTGCTGCAAGGCAGAAGTGTTAACCACTTTAGAAAGCAGCCACAACCTGATTAGAAAAGTCTGTCCCTGGCCAGCATGCTGCAGAGAAGGACATTTGTTCTCTGGAAGCAGCAATCTCTCTGCAGAGGTCCGACACACCCACTTCTGAATCAGAGCTAGGTCTCTCCAATTGGTAAGAAGCTTGAGATTTTTCTACTTGCAGAGCTATGGGTTTGGGAATAGATTGGATCTCTCAATGTTAGTCTGTATTGTCAGCTTGCTCTTTCTCTGCCATGAAGCCACGTCCTTATGCCTTTCATCATAATGACATCATGACAAAACGCGTAGGGCGTATGTTCATGACACTGAGAGAGCAAACTGACTAGTCAGAGCCATAGGTTTGACTGGGACAAGTGTTGGGCAGGAGGGGTGGCTGCCTTGGGCACTGTAGTACGGTATCATATGAGGTAGGGGGGTGTGGCATGGGGATGGAGGGGAGTTTGAGGGGCGGCAGGGAGTTGGTATCGTATTACTATCGTATTAGGAGGGGAGATTTGAAGGGCAAGTGTGCTAAGAGTATTCATTTAGAAGGATTTGGGTTGGGAGGAGGGTTTTTTTTTTTACTTTTTTTAGGGGGGTACACGTTTTTTTGATGAGGGGGGGTTGGGGATAGGGAGGAGAAGATTTGTGTGAGAGGTATTGGGGGGGGGGGGCGATTTGGAGTAGGGGGGAGAATATGTGTACTCAGAGGGTAAATTTTAGGGGTAAAGGAGTAGTAGGGGTGTTTATTTTTTTTTTATAATTTTTTGGGGGGCGGAGCATTTGTGGTGGGTGGATTTGGCGGATAAAGATTTGGGCTAAGAGGGGAGATGGGGGGGGCGCAAACTTGTGCTAGGAGGGGTGATTTTTTTGGGGGGGGGCATTTGTGGTGGGTGGATTTGGGGGATTAAGATGTGCTGGGAGGGGGGATTCCAGCAGGGGGGCAGATTTGTACCTATAATACTCATACATCTTGGTGGGTATGTTTGCTGACCTATAATACTCGTACCTCTTTGGGGGGGAGCTAATGTTTGCTGACCTATAATACTCATACATCTTGGGGGGCCACACAGCTTTGCAAGGTTGCCCTGGGCTCTAGGTGGCCTTTTCCCGACACTTGGCTTGGGCTCAGCAGATGGTGTGTCAGTCCTCTGCAGAGAGACCACTGCTTCCAGACAGAGAGCAATGGTCCTTCTTTGCAGCATGCTGGCAGGGGACGCGCTTTTCTACTCAGGCTGTGGCTGCTTTCTAAAGGAAATGAACTATAAGACTTTGTAAAGTTCAGTTGGGCTTTAAAGCCGACCTGTCGGTGGTGAACACGGCCCTTTTTCTTGGTCCTTGTCGGTGGTGAACATGTGGAAGCCGTTGGATCGGTGTGACAGCAGCTGCCTGGTGTTCCTGGAAGGAGATCGGCAGTGACAGCCCCCGTGTTTGCCATGATTGCTTCCTTTTAATATATTCTCCAGCAAATAAATGAGATGATTAATTGTGAATTTTTCCATCAGTAATGACATTACCGAATCAATTACCTCCATGGATGAGTGCAATCTATCTCTGATTATATCCAGACACTCCGCACTCCTCCTCTTCGCACTCACTAACGCGTTTTCTTCTCATTAGCTCAGTTTGATTTTGTTTGAATTCTGCAAAGGTAATTTTTTTTTTCATTTGCTAATGAACGCTCAGCTCCAGGCAAACCGCTAAGCGGCCATATCTACAAAAGTCTTTGTAATTCTGCTCAGCCAATCTTGCGATCCAAGCAGTTCTACCTGCAGGGTCAAGGCCAGTGACCAACACTACATAGCGAACTGCTTGGTGGCAGACCCCCCCCCCCCCCCCCCAGCTTGCTAGTAGGGCTGGGTTGGGCCTAATGAGGTCATCACTCTGCTCATTCCTCCTACCAGCAGACATCCACTGTTTAGCAGCATGGTGCCTCTCTTGCTCTTGGTGCTGACGCTCCCTCTACTGGTCTGTTAGGGGAATGCAGGAATCCAATATACAGACAGGTTCAGGTACTTATACAAGCTGTATTCCTTTTGGTGGCCAGAAGTACTGGTTGTGGTGCTGGGAGATTTTCTGGCTTGTTGGGGAGGATTTTGGTGTAATCTTTGTCTGTGTAATCTGATCCCCAATTTGATTTCCCTGCTGCTTTTGCAGTCTTTGCAAGGGCATCAGGGAGAAAAGATTACAAAGACCGCAAAAGCAGGAAGGGGCTCATCTTGCCCGGACTGCAGAGGCTGCAGGGGGCTCATCTTGCCCGGACTGCAGAGGCTGCAGGGGGCTCATCTTGCCCGGACTGCAGAGGCTGCAGGGGGCTCATCTTGCCCGGACTGCAGAGGCTGCAGGGGGCTCATCTTGCCCGGACTGCAGAGGCTGCAGGGGGCTCATCTTGCCCGGACTGCAGAGGCTGCAGGGGGCTCATCTTGCCCGGACTGCAGAGGCTGCAGAGGGCTCATGTTGCCCGGACTGCAGAGGGCTCATCTTGCCCGGACTGCAGAGGCTGCAGGGGGCTCATCTTGCCCGGACTGCAGAGGCTGCAGGGGGCTCATCTTGCCCGGACTGCAGAGGCTGCAGGGGGCTCATCTTGCCCGGACCGCAGAGGCTGCAGGGGGCTCATCTTGCCCGGACCGCAGAGGCTGCAGGGGGCTCATCTTGCCCGGACCGCAGAGGCTGCAGGGGGCTCATCTTGCCCGGACCGCAGAGGCTGCAGGGGGCTCATCTTGCCCGGACCGCAGAGGCTGCAGGGGGCTCATCTTGCCCGGACCGCAGAGGCTGCAGGGGGCTCATCTTGCCCGGACCGCAGAGGCTGCAGGGGGCTCATCTTGCCCGGACCGCAGAGGCTGCAGGGGGCTCATCTTTCGCCCGGACCGCAGAGGCTGCAGGGGGCTCACCTTGCCCGGACCGCAGAGGCTGCAGGGGGCTCACCTTGCCCGGACCGCAGAGGCTGCAGGGGGCTCACCTTGCCCGGACCGCAGAGGCTGCAGGGGGCTCACCTTGCCCGGACCGCAGAGGCTGCAGGGGGCTCACCTTGCCCGGACCGCAGAGGCTGCAGGGGGCTCACCTTGCCCGGACCGCAGAGGCTGCAGGGGGCTCACCTTGCCCGGACGGCAGAGGCTGCAGGGGGCTCACCTTGCCCGGACGGCAGAGGCTGCAGGGGGCTCACCTTGCCCGGACGGCAGAGGCTGCAGGGGGCTCACCTTGCCCGGACGGCAGAGGCTGCAGGGGGCTCACCTTGCCCGGACGGCAGAGGCTGCAGGGGGCTCACCTTGCCCGGACGGCAGAGGCTGCAGGGGGCTCACCTTGCCCGGACGGCAGAGGCTGCAGGGGGCTCACCTTGCCCGGACGGCAGAGGCTGCAGGGGGCTCACCTTGCCCGGACGGCAGAGGCTGCAGGGGGCTCACCTTGCCCGGACGGCAGAGGCTGCAGGGGGCTCACCTTGCCCGGACGGCAGAGGCTGCAGGGGGCTCACCTTGCCCGGACGGCAGAGGCTGCAGGGGGCTCACCTTGCCCGGACGGCAGAGGCTGCAGGGGGCTCACCTTGCCCGGACGGCAGAGGCTGCAGGGGGCTCACCTTGCCCGGACGGCAGAGGCTGCAGGGGGCTCACCTTGCCCGGACGGCAGAGGCTGCAGGGGGCTCACCTTGCCCGGACGGCAGAGGCTGCAGGGGGCTCACCTTGCCCGGACGGCAGAGGCTGCAGGGGGCTCACCTTGCCCGGACGGCAGAGGCTGCAGGGGGCTCACCTTGCCCGCACGGCAGAGGCTGCAGGGGGCTCACCTTGCCCGCACGGCAGAGGCTGCAGGGGGCTCACCTTGCCCGCACGGCAGAGGCTGCAGGGGGCTCACCTTGCCCGCACGGCAGAGGCTGCAGGGGGCTCACCTTGCCCGCACGGCAGAGGCTGCAGGGGGCTCACCTTGCCCGCACGGCAGAGGCTGCAGGGGGCTCACCTTGCAATTTGATCCTCCTTGCTTTCTTTGCAGTCTGATCTCCCTGTTTTCTGGAACTCAGAACTGTATTACAGCACATCTGAGGGATGAGTTGGAGTCGGCTCTTCCTCATGGTTGACTCTGGGGCTGTCGTCGTCGTCCTCCTCCTGATCCTGGTTGCACTGCTTGATTGGGAATGAGGATGCCGGCAGAAGTTCAGACTTCACTGGCTGCATAATTATTTCAGTGATTTCAGTAGGTCAAAAAGTGAAGTTTTAGGCCGATAATCTCAATTTAAAGCTATCAATACAGCGGCGGCCCCCATATTTTTATCCACGCGGGTCCCCATTTTATGCATTTCTGTTGATCTCCCTAAACTCCTGGATGTTATTTTATACAAAGCGATCTGTAATCAATGCTTATTATAACATTAATGTAAGCCGATGTGGGGCCCATTATTATTCCTTCTAATAGGTAGGAATTGTTTTTACCGCCCTGATAACGATACAATGTCACCGCCTCCCCGTGGCTCACAATGTGCATATTCCATCTTCTAAGAGAAAACCATTTGCAATCTACATTTCCTGCGCTACCCAGCACTGGGCTGTCAATCACCGCGCCGTCGTCATGGAAACCATCCACCGCTTCTGCCACTCGCAAACAAAATAGATTTATTTGAATTTTTTCCTTTTTTAACTCTCATTTTATTTTTTATTTTCAAATCTCAGGGCTGTGGGCAGGTTAGATTAACACGGTCTTGTCGGTATGCCATTTGAATTGCAAACCAATAACATTCTTTTTGCATTGCCTGAAGAAAGAATGAAAGGAAAAAAAATCGGTCAATTACTGTTTTTGTTTTTTTTTCTTCTTTTTTTTTTTTTTTTTTTAATGCAGTTCGAAATAATTTTGTTCACAATTGGTTGAAAGAATTTAGCAACTGGCAACCAAATTGCTACAAAATGAATTATCTTCAAATTACTCTTCCTGGGAATGTTTTTTTTTTTTTTTTTTTTTTTTTTTTTTGTCAAAATAAGTCAGTTTAGCGCGGTCTGATATTCAGGTAGCTGGGGCAGAGTATGAAGAGGGCTGATTGGTGGATTGACAGGTAAAATTCAAATTCTTTGCCTTATGATATAGAAGGCATATTCCAGCAGACTTTTCTGAGGCTCCTAATCCAATATGGTATAAAGAATAGGGGCTCATTCACATCATATGTGTGGCGTGAACCTGCACTGCGTTGTGTTTTTTTTTTTTTTTTTTTTTTTTTTTTTTTGTGTTTTTTTTTTTACTAATTTGCAACTCGCTCCACTGCAGCATGTTGCAAAGCATTGACACGTGTTAAATTGCGTTCTTGGGTTCTGCGCGGCAGAAAAAAAAAGTTACATACACATTGCGGCTGTCTCTGAAAAAGCAATCTGGGATGCATCACTTTTTTCAATGGACCGCTAGGGGCAGCTTCCAGGGTTCAGGTGATCTTTCCACTGCCGCCTCCTGAGGTGTTATTTTATATTTAATTTTTTTTTAAATTTTTAAAATAGAATTAATGCTAACCAATATTTACAAAAAATGTGAGGGGTGCACTCACTTTTGTGAGTGTGTGTGTGTGTGTGTGTGTGTGTGTGTGTGTTATTTATATATATATATATATATATATATATATATATATATATATATATATGTCCTGGTCATCGGCTAAGTGTGCCCATCTTGGATGTATTGGATTTTTCGGCCGCTAGCGAGGTGCTTTTAACCCCTGAAAGGATTAAGAGCGCCCGTGTTGTGGCGCTTCCGAATCGCTTTGCAGACACTTCGGCAGCGCTGCCCATCCATTCCAATGGGCAGGGGAGATTTGGGAGTGCTGTATACACCGCTCCCACACTGCCCCAAAGATGCCACTTGCAGGACTTTTCCCGTCCGGGAAGTGCACTGCCCCAGTGTGAAAACACTGGCTTTCACACTGGGGAGGCATGAGGGGTGCTTTACAGGCGCTATTTTTAGTGTTAAAATGCCTGAAAGTGTGAAAGGGGTCTCGCACCTTTTTCCATGTGGTCTCAGAATATTCAAGGTGGTCAAATAAGACAAAAAAAAAACAATGAAATGTAATTATTTGGCCTCAACCCCAAGCAATATGTTTGCCAGAAATTCAATACAGCTCACCATCCAAATAACAATATTCCTACACTAAAGCATGGAGGAGGTAATATCCTGTTATGGACGGGGTTATATTCTGATATTGGGGGTATTACCCTGTTATGGGGGACTTTCTCTGCAGCGGGGACTGGAGCACTTGTCAGGATAGAAGGAAAAATAGATGGGGCAAAATACCATCAAATTCTTGAGGAAAATCTGCTGCCTTCTGACAAAAAATTGTCAATGGGAAGAAGGTTTACCTTCCAACATGACAATGACCCAAAAACGCACAGCAACCATGACCACACGGTGGTCAAAGGAGAAAAATTTGAATGTCCTTGCATTGCCTGGAAACTTGTAAGTTCTGTATATAATCCTATTCTATTTTATATGTATTGCACACTGCCCTTGCTGTGCACACGGCACTAATAATGTTTCCAGTACATGTTTTGCATTCTTTCGAGTCCTGATTTAGAATTAGCCTGCCTATGTAACGCCCCTTGTTACCATAACCGTACAATTGTAATATTAATGTGATACCTACGTAATCATGTGTATAAAAACCTTCAAATGCGTCATAATAAAGGAGAACAGTTCTTTGGAAAGATGCTGAGCGTATCTTTTGTGTCTGTTCCCTACTGTAGTAGTTATTATTAATTTGGAACCACTAATCAATATGAGGATAGGAGTTGCCTACCTATAAAATATCTAAGTCACTAGTAAGAGCCCAGACTTAAACCTCATTGAAAATCTGTGGAATGACTTGAAGACTGAAGTCCACAAATGGTCACCATCAAATGTAACTGAACTTGAACAGTTCTACAGGGATACTATAGAGACCTATCCCAACAAACTAAAGACTTTAATTAAATCATAAGGGGGTGATCATTTTTCTAACTCTGATTGTGTTTTCTGTGTTTTTTTTTTTGTTTTGTTTTTTTTTTGTTTTGTTTTTTATCTTTCACTTGGATGTTTTAAGTTGCACTGAGTAAATGCAACTGGATAAAACAAAAACGTCTATCTTCATTTCAGGCTGCAACAAAATGTGATTATTTTAAAGCTGGTGAATTATTTTTTTATACCCACTGTAACTTCTTATACTTAAAGGGTTCCAAAGGACAACAGCAGTTTTTCTTGCTTAGTTTTTTTTTTTTTTTTTTTTTTTAATGCTTTTTTAGATGGTAACAGCGTTACAGTAAAGCGATTTGACACAACTGTACCAAGTGAGAGAGTAATCATAGCTTTTCCAGCTGAATCATTTTGATAATGGGCAGTCAAGCCACTTCTTCCACTATTCAAAGGAACATGTCAAGTGGTTCTTATGTGCCTCCCGGCGTGAAATAGATTATTTGGAGCTTTATGGACTCTAGACGGAGAGGAGAAGGTGAACATTTCCCCGTGGGATGGATGATAAGTTTGGGAAGATGGAAAGTTTGAGAATAAAATAAAAAACGTTCTAAGCCGAGGCTGAAATTAAAGTGGACTTTGAGTATTTTCTCTTCTGATGGAATGTTCTTAAGGTGTTTACTCTTACTTTTGCTCTCCTGTGACCTACAAACGGTTAACAATGGGCTATAAACTGCAGTCAGCTGACATCACATATAATAATGGCAGAATCCATCCAGATGCCTGGCCGGCAGTCAGCGCCCAGCTGAGAGCCAAAGCCATCTGCACCCACCACCTCCCCTGCCCATTGGAGCACTGGAAGGGGAAGAGCAGAGAGCGGTAAATGACAGTCAATGCTCTCTGTACCAAGAAGACAGAACTGTGTGATCAGCGGTCATGTGAGCACCCCTAAATTCCTAAAATGCTATCTTTTAAAGTGGTTCTAAACTCGCCGGTTGTTAAATGTTTTTTTTTTTTTTTTTTTTTTGGGGAGCGGCTCGTCCAAGGTTAAAATTACACCCTGTCTCTCCCAAAAGTAGGGGGGAGAGGGGGCTGGCATCCCAGATTCTTCTCTAGATCACAAAGCAGTGGTACTCACACATTTGGTGGACCGGTTCCACAATACTGCATCCAAACCATGGGTCTAAATAGGCTACTTAAACCCAGTTGAGCTTTGGGTTCTAATGTGGACTCCTGTGATTTTTTTTTTTGTTGTAAAGGTCCGACTCCTCCTTTTGGCTGACCTCACTCGCCATACACTTCAAATCTGGGACCGCTTGACTTTAAATGTCATCATGTCTAAAAAAAAATTAAGCCCCATGACTATGGGACCCCTGCATTCCCACCAGCCATAAGTTGGAGTTTGGATCTTAGCATAAGGAGGACGTGCACAAGTTCTTCGCGCAGACCTGTCTTTTGATGACAAATGCCTCGCCTCACTCATCGGCTTCAGAGGAGACGAGCTCTTTCATATGTCCGTAGCTTTCCCTCTGTCAGATATCCTATCTGAAAGTATGGGCTTCAAAGATATGATACTAGAGGCCATCTCCTCAGTGCTTACCTGTGCCACCTAACAGTGCCACCTAACAGTAAACAGTGCCGCCTACCAGAGCCCACCAGTGGTTCATATCAGTGCCACCTTATCTGTGCCCATCAGCGCCGCCTCATCAGCGAGTATCAATAAAGCAATAAAGGAGAAAAATTACCTGTTTGCAAAATTTTATAACAAACTATGAAACATGATTTTTTTTTTTTTTGTTTAGCAAAAAATAAAAATCCCAGCAGTGATTGGATACCACCAAAAGAATTCTCCATTTGTGTGAAAAAAAAAAAATGATAAAATTGTAATTTGGGCACAGTGTTGTATGATCGCGCAATTGTCATTCGAAGTGCGTCAGTGCCGATAATTGGTCTGGGCAGGAGGGGGGTTTAAGTATCCAGTAAGCAAGTGGTTAATTAGATTGGTAAGATTATTTACAGTCGGTGCATTTCTAGTATATAGCAGAAT